>NW_020664455.1:1001923-1027531 GCF_002925995.2 Terrapene triunguis | reverse complement strand
AGTGAGTAAAGGTTTGGGAATTTTTTAGTTTAACCTTTTTACTGTTTGATTTACAATGCCTCTGATTGTATTCCTTATAAGACAGTATATCTTTCTATTAATCTTACATAGTTTGTGGTACTAAAGTTTTATGAAACAATCCTGTCTTTTTCTGGTCAGTTATTTGGAAACTGTATTATATGATAAGAGTACTTCAACCAATTGTGTCCCCAAAAGTCTGTACAATATGGACCAGAATTTTAAAGTTAGATATACACCTCTACCTTGATATAACGCTGTCCTCAGGAGCCAAAAAGTCTTACCGCGTTATAGGTGAAACCGTGTTATATTGAACTTGCTTTGATCCACCAGAGTGTGCAGCCCCCCCCCCCCCCCGGAGCACTGCTTTTACCACGTTATATCCGAATTTGTGTTATATCGGGCCGCGTTATATTGAGGTAGCGATGTACACAAAGTCTGGATACATCAGTCATGCACAGTCAGCCTGCAACTGTGCACATTTATTGTCACAAATCTGGGTTAACAGATTCATTCACTTCACTCCTAGTTGACCTCTCCATGCAGATTCATTTTTTAGTCTTTTTGCTGACTGGGACCAAGTGTGCCAACTATGATGGTGACTTTTGTTCTGTGCACATATTTCCATGAGAACTGGCTTGAGACAACCAAATGACTTCACATATGGTAAGCCAACAATCATCAGACTATACTGATGGTCATTCACTACCAACATGTACCCCATTCAAATCAGTAACCTAGATCCCATTACCAATCTGTTGAGCCATCCCCACTCCGAGTTGTTTCAACCTACCCTCACAGAGGAAGAAAAAATATTGTTGTAGCTTGTCTTATAATAGGAATGATGTTTTGTGGTGCTGAAATGAATTATTTATACAAGGATCAAATACCTAAGCTTCGTTTCTGCATTTAATCACCCATGAAAGCTGGTTATTACTTCATATACTCCAAAGCCATGAACATTATTCCTTAACTATTCTATGGAAAGTGTCTTTCATTTTTATTTTTCAATTGTGTCTTTCACTTTAATTCTTCTAGCAGGTACTTTGTTGTAATCCTGTTGCAGACAAAACTTTTGTTTCTTTAGTGTTAATTTTCCTTTACATTATTTTTTACTCATTATATGTGAAAAGAAAAAGAAAAGTAAACCTAGGATGATTAAATTATTATTAATTTCATCTGAAACTCTGTGATTCCCTTTCAAAATACACAATTGCAAAGCCTTTTATACAAATCAAGATATTAACATCAGACTGAGGTTATTCTAAAATACATAGTACACACATGTAGTTTCTAGGCTGTGGGTCAAAGGGTCACTGCCACATTTAAAATGAAAATCCTAAACCAAAATCTGCCCTTCATTATCCCTGGAAACCCCACCACTCATAGCAATAACTATAACTAATCTGAGCCTAATATTTATAAGAAAATATTTAAACCTCATCTTAATAACACAGTAATTTAAAGCAAAAACTTACTTAATTCCTAACCTTTCTGATTTTATCTCTTTCAAGACTGCAAAAAAGCCTTCCAGATTTCTTCTAAGCCGAAATAGTATACAGTCAATGCAAGAAAATACAATTATCACTATGTTAAATATCCTTCTATAGAGAGAGGTTGCATACATAAATGTATGAAGGAGCAAAATGTATATATGGCCTGATTGATCTAATCATACCAAACCCTAAGCCTATTGTACTATGTACTGCATAGCAGTCGTGTTAGTCTGTAACCTGTCATTATGCAAGGCACTGCATTTAGCCATATGGAGTGGAAATCCATCAACTTCATGAAAAAACTCGTACAGATACAGACAGACATCATCTTCCTTTCCAAATGCAAGCAGATGGACATCATACCAAAAGGACTAAAGGTAAAAAATCCATTACAATCTACATATCACACAGTTAAATTTGTTAGTCTCTAAGGTGCCACAAGTACTCCTGTTCTTTTTATGTACTGCATGTGAGTGAAGTTCAGGAGCTGTCTTACGAAGGACTCTCCACAAACTGCTCTCTATGAAAAAATGTAAGACTGAATTGATTCTTTTATTCACACTTCATTTGCTATCTGGGACAAATCTTTTAGGCTATCTACTATAAAGAATTTGACCACAGTAAACTTCTTCCAAAGAACTGAGTGTAGATCACTATCAGCATTAGCACCATGACCTCAAAGATGAGGCGTTTTGTCATATGTTAGCACAGATGGGGATAAAACTTTTCTGAACACTGACAAAACTTGCCTTGTTTACATGATAGAATACTGCATATATGGAACTGTGGCAGCCTGAGTGGTTTTACTATAATATCCTATAAATGTGTTTTTAACTTTTTCAAATTATATAAATATTGATGACAGTAGAGTATAAGACCCAAACTCAGAGACTTTGGCCTAACAAAGCTTTTTTTTTAAAAGAAGAAGAGCATAGTTCCCTCTATAAACTGAAGTCTACAGTCCGTATTTGTGTGTGTGTATGTATATATACACATATAGATATGTAACAGATTGGGAAACCAAGACACAAAAAGTTAAGTGACTTGCCAAGGTCACAGGTTCCCCTAGTGACTCAAAATATAAGAGACAGGAATAGTAACCAGAACTTCAGATACACAAGTCTAAAAATTATATAATGCTCTTTTTGTCTGCATTATAACACACTCTTTAAAATGCCTCTTTGGCCTAAATGCGCTACAGCATCTGTAATTCTGTGCCAAAATTTCTCTGTTTTAGGACAGTAATGTGACCAGGTCTGACACGATGGCTAGCTAGTGAACAATTCCAAAAACTATTGACCAGCCAGAAGGTCAATTATGTGGGGAAAATTAATGTCTTAGCCAACCACAGTATTTTTTACAACTCAGGGATGGTGTGTATATAGGGACAAATTCACTAAGGCATTCAGATACCATAAAGATGGGCAGAGTATTAAAACTTACACAAACCTCACTAAACTAACAGATTGTATAGATAGTTTAAACCAGTGGTTCTCAACCTGCAGCCCATGTGACATCCTCAGGGCCAGACAGGAAGTATATATATTGTGTGGATGTGGCCCACATAACACATAGAGAGCTGCATATGCAGCCCACAATGGTAAATAGGTCGAGAACCACTGGTTTAAACGTTCCAACATTTTATAAAAAATACCTCTATAGGTATCCAATACTTCAAATTCTTATAGAAAGTAATTTGTGGCATGTGGAGACGAAACTCTTCACAGTTTATGTCTTTATCTATTTTAAATTAGTGTCAGGGGGAGAGGGATCAAAAAGTTCACCACAAGTGATTAGCCATATTGTGAAGATATCAATTAAAACATTTCACATTTTAAATCAAAGCCACTTCTAATTACAAGTGCAAAAAAAGCCATATGATATCAGTGAATTTGTCTGCCAAGTTCCAACATAAAGCACATGTTATTTCTCCTTTCTATAGCACCCCCTTTCCACCCTGTAAGGATCTTTTCCCTCACTGTCAATCTTATAAATTTGAGACTGTGAATTCTTTAATAGGAATGGTTTCCTTACACATAAGGTAGTGGAACACAAATATACATTCCTTGGACAACTTTTGTAATTTAAATATGAAGTATTGTACAGGAAATGGGAAAAAATGTTTTCTCCTGGGAAAGATTATTATGCAGTCTTAAGCAATTTCAGTCTTATTATTATTATTATTCCAGTCTTAAGCAATAAACGGAATTTGCATAATCCAAGAGACTCAGACATTCCTCATTTCAGACATTTACTTGTCCCGCCTAAAACTGGTGATATTGTTCAGCGAATGCTACACAGCAGGGGTAAAATGATTATTTATTTATTTATTTACTTATTTATTTATTTAATTTCAGTTATAGACTCATCGTAATAGACGTGTCATCTTTGATGGACACACAAGTATTTCTAATTGCTACAACTTGCACCATAGCAATGTCAATTTAAATGGTAAAAATGAACACCAAAAACCTTTTTCCTAAGAGTAATTGAATTTATTTGTATTGATATTATGTGAAATGATTAGTATTTTTATAATATAACTTGCTTGAGGTATTTTTACAGTCAGTTTTTAGACATTTCTAACTACAGTTTGTTTCAGAATGCTTCTGAAGTCATAGGGCTTATAAAACATAAGTAGCTTGTTGAAGTCATCACTTCATGTTAAAACATGAAGCAATCAAGTGGGCTACTCAATTTTGGATCCTCTATCAACTTGTATTTTCAGTACACTGGTCTAAAAATTGTTATATTTGAGCCAATGTCCACAATCCTGTGCATTTCACAGACCCTACTCTACATTTATTAGCTAAACTACCACTGGTGTTACTTAACTGCCCAGATTTAAACAAAAACTTGGGCTCCAAAACTTTGCCCTTTTAATTTGGTGTCAGTCCATTTCCAAGCATTTATGACATTGTCCTGGCCTGTCTTAAAATTATAACAATTTTTTTATGGCCATTCTTTTCACCATGTGGATATTTAACTGAACTGCCTCCTTTATTTTCTGTATCACTGCCAAAATCCTTTGTTTTATAACCAAATACCACTTTTGTTCAAACTGTTGAAAAGTTTCATGAATCCAGTTTTTCGTTCCTTTTTTCATTAAGCATATAAAAACAGATTTGTGCCAACAGGGCTCATGGCAGAGGGCTTCCAACTTCCACATTAGTGATGGTTTTCTTTTCTGCTGGGCCGCTGCACAGAAGATTACAATTTCTGCAGCAAATCCCACAGCATCACAGAGTGTGATTAGATTCCTTTGGATGGTTTTCATGTGCAAGTTCAGCTCTAGCTAAGCATTAGTAAACTGGGTCCATTGCTAATTTATCTTAAATCTCTATGCTGATATCTGGATATGCATGAATATCAGTTTCCTGGCATCTCTTCTTTATTTTGCTTCCTAGTACTTAAATGAACCCTGGCCAGCCTGGATGGATGGATGGTTCCAAATCGCATATCAAGAGCTTGTACCATCCTTTGTTCTGGTGCTAAATTCTTTTTCAACACCCTCAGAGTTGATCCACCCATCTGGTAAACAAAAATCTGTGCATCTCCCCACAGGTTAATTAGGACAGCATTTCTCAAACTGGAGTCCATGGACCCCTGCGGGTCCGCGAGCGCCCTCCAGGGTGTCCACAGGCCCCACTGATCAACTCCTCCCCCTTCTTCCCTCAATTCCTCCTCCTCCCTCCCAGCACCTCCTGCACGCCAGAGAACAGCTGTTCAGTAGCATGCAGGAGGTGTTGGGAGGGAGGAGGAGGAGCAGGGATGGGGCGCGCTTGGGGGAGGGGACAGAATTATGTCCAGGGCCAACGGCCCCGCTGATCAACTCCCCCCCCCTCCCTCCTAGTGTCTCCTGCATGCTGGGGAACAGCTGTTCAGTGGCGTGCAGGAGGTGCTGGGAGGGCAGGGGAGGAGCGGGGATGGGGCGTGCTCGGGGGCAGAAAGAGGCAGGGAAGAGAAGGTGCAGAGGTGGAGCAGGGGTGAGGGTGGGGCCTTGGGGGAAGGGTAGAGTGGAGACAAAGCAAGGGTTCGGGGGTCTGTGGAAAAATGTGAATCAAAATGGGGGTCCTCGGGTTGCTAAAGTTTGAGAACCACTGATTTAGGATATGATGTGAAAACGAGGCAAATAAGTCTATCAGGAAGATTTTCTCTCAGAGAAAATCCCTATCCCTTTGTAGCAGAGTAGTCTTATTTCTCTCATCTATCCAACAACCACCTTCAGGCACAAGCGTTAACTTTAGGACCAGAGTGTCTTAAAAGGACCGGCTGCCACTCTCTCTTTTCTCCCACACATAGGAAATTAGCAGCAGCTATAGATCCACTGGAGAACAGTCCAAGCCCTTGTCAGCACTCTCTAAGAACAAATGCCAGGACCAGAGCAGAACCTGACTCTCTCTACTCTACTCTCTGCCAGTAGAGCTCAACAGTGCCAGGTCCTGCCCCGACACCAGTCAGCTGCAACTGAGAATTCAGGGTTTTTGTTAAACTCTTTGTTTTTAGCCCACTATCTGGACTTGTCTGCCTGTGCCTTGTACTTTTTAACCTGAGAAATCTCTTAGCCAAAAGTCCCGAGCCCTTGATTGCAAGGAGCTTGTTTTCTCCACACTAAGCACGGACTAGCTGAGGTGGACCTGGGCATCAATACTTCTTTTGTCCAGCTGCTCTGCAACACAAAGGGAACTTCTCAGACAGATTTGATTACACTCATTGCACACTGGAGCAGGCTCCTCTGCTAACCTCCATCATAGTCTTAATAAACACACTGGATTTATGGCTTATTACAACAATACATAACCCACGAAACCCCCCTTTGTCCTATGACTAAGGCCCTACCAATTTCACGGCCGTGAAAAATGTGTCATGGACCGTGAAATCTGCCCTTCCCCGTGAAATCTGATCTCCCCATGCTGCTGGGAGACTGGGGCTCCTAGCTGCTAGTCTGGCCAGGTTGGGGAGGGACAGGAGTTGTCCTTCCCCTGCATGGCCACTCTTGATGGAGAGATCAGACTGACCTTGAGAGGCAGTGCAGAAATGAAGGTGGTACACCCTCACTTCTGCACTGGAACAGCCCGGGAGCTGGGCTCCCAGCTTCCACTCCCACCCCCCCCTTCCTTGGGGCTCCTGCTGCGGCTCGGGGCGTGGAGCTCGGGACTTTCTCCCCCCAGCGGTTCCAGTTGGGGCTGGGGCTTCTGCTCCTGGCAGCTGCAGGCGGGGCAACCCAGACTTGAGGTTTCTGCTCCCCGTGTCTCCCGCCAGGGCTTTGGGCTTCAGCCCCTGTGGCTGCAGCCGGGCTCATTGCGCCTCTGCTCAGCCTCACCTGGTAGAGGCTATAGTCTCTGGGGCTTCTTCCGGGGCTGGGGCACCCATTTTTCTCAGAGGCCCACAAATTGGCCAGGGGCCCCACCTTAATCTGCCACTGGCCTGGACTAGCAGCTAGGAACCCCTGGCACTTACCTACCTCCACATCCGGGAACCTCCTCTAGTCCAGCCCTGATGGCAGCACAGAAGTGAGGGTGGCAATCTTGGGACTCCCTCCCCACAACAACTTTGCGACCCCCCACCCCCGCTCCTATTTTGAGTCAGGACCCCCACAGTTAGAACACCATGAAATTTCAAGTGTAAAGAAAGGAAATTGTGAAACTGACCAATTTGAAAACCCTCCGGACGTGAAATTGACCAGACTGGACCATGAATTTGGTAGGGCCCTACCTAGGCTATAGGAGTGTTAAGGGGCCACCTCCAGGGACACCTCCTGGAGGCCAACATAAGCAAGTGCACTGTCTACACTGACACTGCGTCGCTCTAACTACGTCACAGAAAGCTCTATACCACTCCTTGAGGTAGTTTTATTCTGTCGGCGTAGCAGGGGAGTTACATCAGCAGGTGGACCATTGTTGTGTGTACACCTCCACTGTTTTGTCGACAAAAGCTGACTTTTGTCAACAAAACTGTGTAGTGTAGACAAGGCTTAAGTCAATTTATGTAAATAAAATATGTGTGAACCAGTCTAATTTAAGTGCAACATGTGATATCACAAACATTATTTCCCCCTTTTTTTGTCCTGTTGTTGTTTATTATTATGTGAGGGTACACAATTCTTGGACTATGATTTTTTTTCCTCTGTCAGATACTGGAGACTCACCAGGAAGCATACATTATTAAGTAAAAGCATTAGTCTCTTATAAGGCCATTCTGTAACGCTTTGCTTTGTCCTCAAATAAATAGGAAACTAGAAATTACCAGTAATTTCACTGGGAAAGCAAAGGAAAGTAATTGTGAGAAATATCACACACAGTGCTCTGAATAATTATAGCACACAACTGACTGAGGGTTTTAAATTAAGGGTACTTATCTTAATTGAACATCTAAAATGTTTTATTTATACAAAGAAAAGGTGTAAAAAAATTAACCGATCCAAAGCACTAACAATGCCACACTTCGTTGTGGAAGATACTCATCTGTGAGTGCCTTTTCTTTTGCCAGTATAGTGGATAGTGTTTTAAAGCCAGCAGTATTGTCAAAGCACATTAAAGTTTATATAGACTTTTTCTCTGAAAAGCTCTTTACACTCAGACTCCACAACAGAGCTGTTGTGGTTTTGATTCCTAGTGCAGCCTTAGTTTCTATCTTATCCAACTGCATTAAAATTCTAAACACAGAGACACAATGGCATGATCGTTCCTCCTTCAGATGGGGAAAATGCAGGAACCTCTTCTCCAGCATCGGCTTGATCAACGTCATCTGATTAGTGCAGATAACTTTAAACCAACTAGCAATTGTCAATGAATTGTATAACAAGGAGATATATATATATATTTCTTTTTAAGAAAACTGTTAATCTGTTTAGCAAGGATTATTTGTTTTAGAGGTTTTCATTGAATGGATGTTATTCAAATAATCAGCTAAGCTCTTAAATATCCAAAACCAACTTAATGCCATATTACAGTCACAACAAATCTAGGAAAATTAATTTTAATTTTGAGTAATGTGAAACAGTGTGAAGGTACATGTCTCTTCAGATGTTAAGTACAGCAAGAATTGTTGTGATTTGCTTCTAAATTCAGAAAAATAAAACAATGCTAGGTTTTTCCAAATCTTCTCTGCTAAGAGCCTTCTCCAATTTTTTCTTTGATCCCACATCTCAGTAAGTGAAAACACATATACTGATTGAAATGCACTAGGCGTTTCTCTAATTTAGTATTATGTTGGACTTTTTTTAAAAAAACACAAACATGAATTGATATCAAAATAAAAGAAAGTCGGCAAAATTAATATTCAAGTATCAGAGGGGTAGCCATGTTAGTCTGAGTCTGTAAAAAGCAACAGACTTGCATCTGAAGAAGTGAGGTTCTTACCCACGAAAGCTTATGCTCCCTATACTTCTGTTAGTCTTAAAGGTGCCACAGGACCCTCTGTTGCTTTTTACAAAATTAATAATGGAAATCAAAGAAAAATGACAAAGGTTAAATTTTGGCCCTTAAGAAATATTATCATATCGGAAAAATATAGTTTAAACTGAGGTATTCTTCATGCAATCAGAAGGTGGTGTAATTCTCATTTTCTCAGATCCTGAAAGGAATACCAAAATCTCTCTTCCCATATTATTTTATTCTGAAGTAAGGGCTAGCTATGCACCTGTTTCACAGTTTTCCCTTCTGGGAGAGTCAAACTGCGGAGTTTTTTTAAAAATCCACTCCCTCAAACAGGGTGATTACTGGAAATCTAAAAGTGTCTCGTGGCCACAAAATTGCCATTAACTCAGTTTTCCTTAACATAAAAACCAGAGCTTTTGTTATTTACTTTTTATATAGCCCAATGTAAAAGGTGACATTTGACCAAAAAGGTGATTAGCCTTTTGAGATTAGTCAATGGATTTTCAGTATGCACTTACTACATAGTATTTTAACATTTTACCTTCTAGATTTCTGTTTATGAAGAGCTTACAGTAATGTGTACTTACTTGCAATTAGTGTGTAAAATATCTGTTCTAGAAATTATTTTAGGGAAGTTCTATGGTCTGTGTTATACAGGTGGTCAGACTAGATAATCACAATCGTCCTTTCTGACCTTGAAATCTACAAATACAACTCTGGCATAAGCAGAGGTGATTCCCACTAATATCAACAGAGGTAGAAACGTCTTTTGGTAGGACTGAGCTGGCTCATCACTTTTTCCTATGAGTCACTGTGGATTTTTTATTAACTGAAAGCAATTCAAAGAAAATGTTTCTGTATATTTCACAATACTGGAGAATAGGATCAAGCTTTGCTGTAAAAAATAGTATCTCATCTCATTTCCACATGAACTTATTCAACAGCAATTAAAAAAACATTATCTATGATTAGGTGTGAGTTGTATATGCCAAATATTTGATGTGTTTCAGAGTTTGAAACAGTTACTGTCAGATTTGTCTGAGCAAACAAATGGGGATATTGACACTTTTTTGGAAAAGATGCAGACGCTGTTCTTTTACAGGTAAATGTTCAGTGCTTAGACAGTGAGCTATTTACTATGTAAAAGCTATGTATGCTATTGGTTTGTAAAACACAGCTCACTCTTTGGTGCTTTATAAATGAATAAACAATCAATAGTAATAATAATTCAAGAGCAATTTCTGCACACAGGGATACGTTTATCACACAAGAGAACTTCATCTGCAAAGTATAACAAACTATGGACAGATCTTGGCTCTGGAACAGCTGCTTTTTGTCGCTCCTGTTTTTCATACCTGTAGATTATGTATGGACATGTCTGTTTTGTACCTAAACATAATAAAGAGCAATTGCCGCCTATTTAGGGGCTTCAGGATTGGTCCTTAAATCCCTAAAAGAATTTAGAAAATTAGATCATGTTCTCTTTAGGAGACGTTTTTGCTGACTACTTGCTGTAGTCTTTTACAATAGTTCTTTTATTGTTTCTTAGGGCTGGTCTACACTGCCGCGCTAGTTCGGCGGCTGGGGATCGAAGTTCCGAGTTCGATTTATCGCGTCTGGTCTGGACGCGATAAATCGAACCAGCAAGTGATCCCCGTCGACTGCGGTACTCCAGCTCAACGAGAGGAGTACCGCGGAGTCGACGGGGAGCCTGCCTGCCGCGTGTGGACCGCGTCTGAACCGCGGTAAGTTCGAAGTAAGGTATGTCGAATTCAGCTACGTTATTCACGTAGCTGAATTTGCGTACCTTACTTCGACTTGGGGGGTAAGTGTAGACCAAGCCTTAGATTCCAAGGACAGAAGGGACCATTGTGATCATCTGGTCTGACCTGTATAACACAGGCCATAGAACATCCTCAAAATAACTCCCACAACATATCTTTTAGAAAACCATCCAATCTTGATTTAAAAATTGTCAGTGATGCAGAATCCACCACAACCTTTGGTACATTGTTCCAGTAGTTCATTACTCTCACTGTTATATTGGTTCTTGTGACAAACTCTACAATTAGATACCCAGGTCCAGCTTTGGAATAGGAGCTCATACCAATTTTCCCATGTTCTTCTTCATCTTATGACTAGCAGTCAAAACAAAGATTAGAAAATTCACTACTGTCATAAATGCAACTTCTCTTTGTTAAGAAAATGTCTTTTAGCCCTGGTCAAATAATCCTCTCCATGGGTTCCCAGCTGCAAAGGTTGTGATTCTGTTTGAACCACAGTACCAATCGGATGGCTAAGAGTCTGGAGCATTGTTGTTCACTGGGAATCTGATTCTCCAAAGATACAAACAACCAGAAGGTTAGGAATCATATTATTTCTCCTATCATACCAGCAGCAGGAGACACGGCAAAAAGAGGTTGACTTCCAGGCAGGATTCCATTGGGAGGTATTTAGCATCTGACACCTCTGGTGGTATGCAGGGCCTGTTCCTTGAATAACAGGCCAGTGGGGTACAAATGACCAAAAATTTATCACTGTAATGTCATTTTTCAGTAGAACTGTACAATTCCCTTCAATTCTCTTTTTCATCTCCTCATTTCTTCTACTAATTCTCTTCCATCATGATAAGAAAGAGGGGTTAGGTGAAAGTTTTCAATCCCCTTACTCCAATGACTGTTGGTCAACAGGAAAAGGGGGAATAGTGGCTGGATCATTTCCAAGAGCTGGCCAGTGGAGAGCACTGAGCTTCACTCTGCTGTAACTGCTTATTATCAGGCATAGAAATCACAGCACTGATTCATATAGTCAGGCAACAGAAGATCTCATGTGCCATTTTAAATTTCTGCAAAATGGAAGTCTCCTTTGGCCTTCGATTTTGTCAGTCCCAAAAGCCAGCTCTGCTAATAGGTGCCAAAGGCTCATTAGCTTGGAGCTGTGTGTTAACCTTCCTCCATCCAACTAACTAACCTTTTCCTCCTCCAACTAATGTCTTAAAAGATGAGGTATAAATTGTTACTATTTTTATTTCTCATTTTGGGGGGGAACCATGCTTTTGAAATGTGCATGAAAAACAATTTAATGCTTTGTATGTAAATGTACCACCACAAAAGATTTTACTTAATCAAATTAGCTTAATTTTGTCTTAAAAAGACAAAAATTTGTTTTAAAATTTCTGGTGGCTGTAAAAAGATGTTAAAATATGTACAGTGCTACATGTAGGAAAACAAAATTATTATCTCCGATGTAATTATTCATGAGGAGCTGGAGGATAACCTGAGTGTCATCCAGAGGGACAGGTAAAATTTCAGTCGCAGATGGCTGCACAGTTATAGACATAAAGACCACAACATTTCAAGGAAGAAGAAAAGCTCAGTCACTGTTGTCACACAACAATGCACAGCTGCCTCGCTAAAATTTATAACAGACCAAATGGCCTCAAAATTGCTCATAAAGTTGGGACATCAGATAAAGCACTGATTTTAAGTGGTGTAATTTTGATGGGGGGCGGGAAAAGAAACAAACTCCTCTAAGGCTGACATCTTCACAGTGTTCACTGAACAAAAAGCATTTAGTAGCCAAGCAGTTGTGAGGTATATTAATAGGAATTATGCATCTAATGCCACAGATTTAGTTAACAATAACATTCACCTCATTCTGACAAACAAGATTTATTCGGTGTCAGTATGAGCACTCATTATGGCCATGAGACCAGTCCCAGTCACTTTGATAATAAAAGACTTTGCTCTCAAAAATGTTTAGAAGACAGTACTGATGCTGCAAAAATGAAGTGCATGTTATTCTTTCCACATAGGGTACGAATACAGTGATTTATTTTACTAATAAAAACTTTTGTTCTATTAAAATTAGTCTACTGAGTTTGCAATACTCAAAATATCATAGCATGTGATACTATCAAGTACACAAAAATAAAACCCTATAGTTTTGTCAATATTACAACATATACCAGGAAATAATTCGTAAGTAGGGTGTTGCTGTGGTTTGTTATTGACAAGATTATTTATTGTATATTTAGTTTATAATTCCGTTTAGGCAGTGTGCATTACAATAGCAACCAATAGTAATCCTACAATTTAGGATAAGATGACATTGTATTTTAGGAGTTCACAACTTGGCTGTTTTCATTGACATTAGGATGAAACTTGGGAAAATTTATCAGATGACTTTTTTTTTTGTCTAAAATATGGTTTAAGCCACCTTGCTACTTTAAACTTTAGAATGGATCATAAAATAGACCAAATGGTTTCAAACACTTTAAAGTATATGTTACTGATATTTATTCATTTATTGCCATCTGGGATAGCCTCCTCATTAGAGATAAGTCTTCTCCCAGGGAACAGCTGTAACACTTAGCCCAATCTCACGGACTTGTAGTCCTTGAAGTATTTCTTGCATTTTCTTGCAATATAAACCTTAAAAACCTTCTTTGTGGCAGCTATGCCACAGTGCAGCAGCTAACCATGCAGTCACCTGCTTCGATTTGCTTCTACTGTCACCACAAGTTAATATAGACGGAGGCTGGAGACAAGCCCAGCACAAAGCAGAAATAATTGAGTGCTTCTTCCCCAAATGAAGTGTGAGAGATGACGGAAAAGCAGCAAAGAATCATCAGCCTGAGGCAACACAACTTGTTGACAAGACAGCTAAACAACCCTGATACAGTCGCAGCCCAGATCCTCAGCCTGTAATCACTCTGCAGCCACATGTCAAAAACATTTTGCCACCTTCCTTTAAAATAAGAACAAAAACAAACATACACATAGTATTTTATAGCTTTCGTATTCTGTAGGTAAGATTTATTTCACCAGGCACATAGTGAGGAAGTGAGATTTCATTGTGGGAGATAATGGATATCATTTCAAAAGGAAGAAAAAGAACTGTGAAGGAGGAATGTCTCAGCATGACTTCACTCCTCCTTAACACTGAATTCCTACCTGGCATTCGAGGTTCTGTTGTGAGTATTCTTCTTCTACTACCAAAAAGAAAAAAAATGTGCAAGGGAAAGACAAGTGTAAAAGTAGAGAGGAAATGGTGAAATGAAACAAAAGGAATCATTCCCTTACTGGTATCTCTTCCTTATCTAGAGCAGTGGTCTACAAACAGTACTGTATGTAACAGAGGGCTTCTCTACACACAGTTGAGTAATGCGCACAACAGGGGTGTGATTTCTAAATTCCACTAACATGTTGCACATTAATTGACCCATGTGGACTAGTGCACTAAAGGTTCCCTAGTGCACTTTAATGTAGTACTCTTTCAAGCAGCTCTGTGTTAAAGCATACTAGGGAACCTCTGGTGAGCACTAGCAGGTTCTAAATGGACCGATAATGTGCAAAATCTTAGAACGCTTTAAAAATAACTCTCCCATAGAGTGCATTACCCCACCATGTAGACAAGCCCTGAGACAGTCTTAGTCATTAGTAGCTGATATAAACTGTAGTTATTCATAGATTCTAAGGCCAGAAGGGACCATTGTATTCAACTAGTCTGACCTCCTATATAACACAGAGCATAGAACTTCCCAAAAATAATTCCCAGAGCATATCTTTTAGACACCATCCAATCCTGATTTAAAATTTGTCAGTGATGGAGAATTCACCACAACCTTTAGTAAATTCTCCCAATGGTTAATTCCTCTCACTGTCAAAAATGAATGCCTAATTTTCCGTCTGAATTTGTCTAACTCCAATTTCCAGCCAACCACTGGATCATGATATACTTTTCTCTGCTAGATTGAAGAGCCCAATATTAAATATTTGGTCCCCATATAGGTACTTACAGACTAATCCAGTCACCTCTTTATCCTCTATTTGTAAGCTAAATAGATTCAGCTCCTCGAGTCTATCACTACAAGACAGGTTTTCTAATCCTTAATCATTTCCGTTGCTCTTCTCTAGCCTATCCAATTTTTCAACATCCTTCTTGAATTGTGGACACCCGAACTGGACACAGCAGCTGCACCACAGCCAAATACAGAGATAAATAACCGCTCTACTCCTACTTGAGATTCCCCTGTTTATGCATCACATAAGTCCTTTTGGACACAGGAAGGGTTATAAAATGATGTTATGATATTATAGAAGGATGATAAATTTAAACTGGTATTTAAAAAAAATATGCAAAACCAACCCTTCATCCAGGGAAACAAAGAAACTTCCTGAAATGAGAAGGTCCAGGAGCCCTTTCATGTGGCTGAGCAACCTGTGCATCTAAGGCCTGCTCTACACATAAAAATTTTGCCAGCATAGATATGTCAGTTAGGAGCATGAGAAAATCACACCCCTAACTACCATAACTAAGCCAGCAATGGCCCTAGTGTAGACATAGTAATACCATCCCCCAAAAAAACAAAACAAAAACAAAACGTCTCTGACCAGTACAGTTATTTTGTTTGGGGAAATGATATAAGCTATACTGGCAAAAGCACTCTTTTGGCAGTATAACCTGCATTTCTACTAGAAGGGATTGATGGTATAGCTATACCAGCAAATCCTTTCTAATGCAAGACAAAGGCTTAAATGCTGGGAAACAGACAAAAAAACTTTCAGGTATAAAAGCCAAATTCTGTTCTGAACAGCTCAGGTGTCAAATCAGAATAGCTGTGTCATCTTCACTGGAGTTACTGTGGTTTGACCTTGGTGTTACGGAAAACAGAATCTGGCTTACAGGCCTTTTCATCTTGCTTTATTCAAGTTAACTGCAATTGTGTATTCTTATTGGGAGACAGGTGTTGCTGGACATTTCTGAAGGAAGGAATTTTGTTTCTGGCACCAGAAGGGTCAGAGTTGGGGTTGCCAACCGTCCAGGATTGGGAGTCTCCAGGAATTAAAGATTAATCTTTAATTAAAGATTATGTCGTGATTAAGTCTCCAAGAAAAAGTTCAACCAAAATTGGCAACCCTAGTCAGAGTGGAGATGGAGGTATGACCCTGAGCACCCTGACACAGTCATGGGCCTGGGGAACTCAGCTTCCAAAAGGCACTGAAAATCTTCTAGCTGCACTCAGTGTTGATGCTGGAAAAAGCATAAGGACCAAGAGGAGTGTTAGGCTCTGGCCACTTCACATGAAAAATGACCATTCATGCGTTTGGAAGAGCCAAAATGAAATATGTTAAGCAACTAATACTTAGCACTGACATTGGAAGAGTATTTTAATTAGATACATACGAACTAATTCAGGTAGAACAAGAAACTAATTTTTCACCCATTCCCTCATTTTTGGTCTGGATCAGTTTGATTTATCAGTATTTCTCCCCCTGCTCCATAAAAATCCCTTCTTAGGTGGCTCCCAACTTGATACTGTAGGCACAAGAAAATCCAAATCACTTGGAAGATCTGGTACCCGTGGCAAAGCCCAGCAGGTCTATCAACTTTTCTGATATAAAAGGAACCAGCTGGAAAATCTATTTCCCGGCAGCATGTGGCTTCCCTGTGCAGTTGCGTCTGAGTTGCACAGTGAGTCTCTGATGCTCCAATGCTAATCAAATCTCACTTGCTCTGAGTTTGAGGTGAGCTGGGCAAAAAAATTGGAACAAATCTTTTTCAACAAGAAATGCAGATTCAGCAACACCAAAACGTTCTGCAAATTCATGTCTGTTTCTCTGAATTGTTTCAGTTTGGGGAAAAAAAGCCTAAAAACAAAATTCTGAAAAAACGGAAACATTTCATTTTGACATTTTTGAAATAAAATGTTTTGAGTTTGGGGTTCAAAATGACTTTTCATTTCAAAATTTCCTTTACATTTTATTAAACATTCAAAAACAAATTAAAATGCTCAAAACTGAACCAGAACATTGCGTTTCAGATCAAACAAAATGTTTTGTTTGACCCCAAATGATTTTTTTTAACCTTTTGAGTTGTCAAACATTTTGAAAAATTTCATCTTCAGTTCAACCTGAAAGCACAGTTTTTCAGAATGAACAGCAAACTGAAAAATCCGTTATTCCCACAGCTCTGCTTCTGAGGCACATCATGCACTCCGGAATGCAAATAATATAAAGCTTTAGTGTGATGGAAAATGTAAATATGTTATGAGTGGGAAACAGCAGAGAGGCTGCTGTTAGGTTAAATTCAAATAATCATCCAAATGTCTGTAGGCTCAAGGGAACTTTAGCAGACATCCAACCTGTCTGAGGTCCACCCATTATTGGTGATTCTAAATAAATAATTACAAGGTAAAATATGAGAGAGGGAAACAAGTGAAATTGTTAGAAGAGAAGATTTTGAGGAATCTGAATGGAGTGTAGGAAGATTTGAGATACATGAGGACAGATGTTGTTGCATATAGGGAATTCCATCATCCTTTGTTCCAGAGAGGCCATGCTAATATTGCTAATTTGGCTTCAGATATTTTTCAAACTCTATGCATTGGCTTATGTATTAAGTTTGATGCACAATCCCCATCATCCTTTGCAGGGAGTGTAAAGATCCCCCATATGCATGGACACGTATCATCCTACTCAGCCCCACTGAGTGGTTTAAGTGGTTCAGAGGGCTTTTCTTCAGCTCTACGAATTTCACCCTATGTAAATATATAAATTAAGTTAAGAGAACCTTCCTATTTCACACGTTGCTAATCCACACACTTTCCAATCCATACACATAAAAAGTGGTCTCCAACCCGTTCTCGGCAAAGATGTAATTGCAGAGTGCTAGAGTGAGCTCTGCTATTGCTGAAACTTCCTCTCTTTTACAAAATGCACTACAGAATATTTTCTAATACACTAAGAATTATCATAAATCGTTAAAATGAAAATATACTTCTCAAAGAAATGAACAAAGTACATTCTGAAAGGCAGTATCTTTGGGTTTTTTCATTGTGTTTATTCACTTACTTGCTAAATTGCAAAATTTAGTGATCTCTAATAGAAATTCCAGTCATTAGTGCAAATTAGCAATGTTCTTCTGAATAAATGTTTAATAATAAGATGAAAAGTGCTTTAAGGTGAACTGAAAGTTCAAACCGTCAGGTTTTTCTTGTGACAGTTGGATGACATCATATTATTAACACCTAATGTAAGGCAGGAAACGGCTTTCCTTACACTTTGTTTTAGGTACTAATGATGTCATTTTAGCAGAGCGTCAGCTCAGCTACAGTAAAAGTGAAGACCAGCTTTCTTTTTAAAGTTTGACTATTCTAAGTGCTCTAAAATCTGCATAATTACTCCCATTGCCTTGAAATTTTGTGTACCTCATGCTGGCATACAGGCCCATCCCTAGGGGGGTGCAAGGCCCAGGACAATCCCCCACTTCTGGTCCAGGCCCCGCCCCACTCCACCCCTTCCTACCCCCGCCCCGCCTCTTCCTGATCCTGCTCTGCCCCCTCCCCATCCCTTCCCACAAGTCCCCGCCTCTTTCTGGCTTCCGCACTCTCCCTCGAGCGATGCTGGGAGCCGGTGGGGCGGAGCAGAGCGGGGCGGGCTTGGGCCAGGTCGCTCGCTGCTGCCGGTGCCAGGTCCCCCGCTACCCCCCCAGGCTGCCCTGGATCCTGCATTTCGAAGCATGGGGCCCCCCAAAGCGCAGGGCCCAGGGCAGTTGCCCGGTCAGTTCTATGGACGGGATGGCTCTGCTGGCATAGGATTTGATCAGTGATCCAAATTTGCAGGCATTTGAACAAAGGAATCTTGAGCTATAGACCCCTGAATAAAACAGTTTTTCATAAAGGGTGGCATCTTGCTACAATTTGCCTTGGTCAAAGGGTTTATTATTTTGGGGAAATGTAATCTGTGTACAGCAGAATATTCAGAAGGTGCTCAAATTATTTTTGAAAGGAAACTAAATTACACATGCAAATGCTCATTGGGAGGGGAAGTTGATTAGTGGTGGAAGAACAGATGGGAATAAAAGGAGTAGGGTAAATGGGGATGTTTTTTAGGAGAAGGGATGGATGGTCAGGTGGTGGAGAGATAGTGGGGGCTAGGTGGAGTGGGACACTGAGAATGGGACATAAGGGCAAAGTGACAGGGGAACTGGGACAGATTAGGGCCAGGGTTTCCTGTCAGCCCCATATTCCCCTCCCATGTATGTACCAGTATCTGGGGGCTGCATCTCTTGGGGCAGGGAGGAGCGGAATATGAGTCTCTTTCCCTGTCTTTCTGTGTGTACCAGGGGGGAGCCTCTGGAGGATGGTCTGACACCCCCCCATCATGCTCTCCTCATCTGAGCGAGGTTATAGGGGATTTGCCCTTTTGGGAGTACCTGAACCTCTCTCCCTGCTCCTATGAATAGCAGGATCAGGGAGGACTCTGCCCACCTACAGGAACCTAACCCCACCCCAACCCCCCTCATCTGAGATGGGATCAGGTGGCCCTTATTATCATTTTTCTTCTAGGAGGGTCTGAGCCTTCTCTCTACTATTCTCCCACCCACCACACATGCCAAGATCCATTCCCCTCTGTATGTGAAGCTAATAACATGCATAACAAGAACATGCATTGAGAACACACTGTCAACCCTGGGGTAAGGAGTTGAGAACTGGCATGCTTGATGTATATCACAGGCTCTCCTTCAGTGGGGAGAGGGGATGAGAACTTCTAGATCACATGTCTCAGAGCTATAGTTTCAGTCTGTATTCATCTTCATCAATCAACTGAGAACATCTAATTGAGATGAATGGGCCACTTCGCACCTCTGAGCTTCCTATGCTTTCAGGATTATCCTGTACTGGGGATGTGCATATAGTAAAGCAGGTGCTGATGATTAATTTCATAAATATTACAGCAGAGCACGAGCTCTGCTGCAGTTAATATTAAGAATGTTTTCCTGTTTAAAGGCTGATTCTTCTACCTATTGTAAAATCTGCATACGTACCCAGATTGTTTTTGAATCTACTGAAGGGGGTGAAGGTAGGGGTTTTGAGCCAAATTGAAGGTCATTTGCCCAAGAGTTTCCCGAGATACAGTACCCAGAAAAAAATCCTGTTTTCTTAAAGTTCACCAATTCTACAAACTATTTTTGTGCACACCTGGCCTCTGGAATGCTAATGGCTTACTGGGACAAGAAGGGGAGGGTAAACTGGATATGAAGGGGAGCTATATATTTTATCAAATAGTGGGGGATGTGGGACAGGAGAGAGACACACCAGGCTTCTGTCACATTTTTAAAGTTACTGTAACCACCATACAATAAGACTGACAAGTTCTTGGGACATAGACCATGTCTGAGATTTTTCTCACCAGCTCTGTTAGCAACCAAAAACTCTAAACATTTCAGAGGACAACCATTATCCACATTCCCCTATAACAAAGTGTACAGGTGAGGACAGAGGGGACACTCAGGAATCACACAACCATGCAGCGAAAACAGTGGATCGATCAGCACTAAAAAAAAAGGGGGGGGCTATATTCCCAGCACTGCCACTAGCCTACTGGATGACTTTGGCCAAGTCACGCCACTGCTCTGTGCCTCAGTTTCCCCATTTGAAGAAGAGGAATAATGATGTTTCCTTACTTGAGATCTACTGCTGAAGAGTGCAATGTAAGCGCACCCTTAATAATAAGGTATTATTATCATCCTCATCTGTCCCCAGGAGCATCTCAACTGCATATCTACATAACTACAACTGCCTAAATGACCACTAACTCCTACCAACCCCATTTCTCTTTCTGTTCATGCAACTAAGAAATTAAATGACAAAAAAATTGTTAATCTCAATTTAAATTTGCCTGGTGATAGCGCGGGCCCTTCCAAAACATCAAGTTCATCAAAACTCACACTTGTGAAACCAGGAAGTATAGAGTTAAGGTGCACCCCCTGGCAACCTTAACTCTGACCTCTGTGAGTGATGCCCCAATAAACCCATAACATATACTCATATACTGATTTTGCTCTGTACTGAACAGGAGCACCCAAGACTCCTACACTTAACCTACTCCTCAGACAGAACACTACATCTACTAAATTTTACAACTCCTTCAATGTCTTTTACAACCTCTTCATCTTCATGCAAACAATTCCATCAAACACTATACTTTCACTTACCCTGCATTAAATTCACAGACCACACTCACCTAATCTCACCTAACTGCTGACAATTCCCATGGCAAGACCCCTGTGCCCTGCTAGTGACACTGCCTACACAGTGAAGCAATGAAAAGAGGCATACTGGATCTTCCAAGGCACACATGGCACTTATTTCTTTGATCACACACACCACCATAAGGCCACAGCCCCCCATAACACAATCACACCTCTTCCAAGCTGCTCCAGCTTATTCTTCCACCATTCAATACAGCTACACCTAACACTTATATACAGCTGTGTGCATGTAAATAATTCCCAGTTCCAGGGAGGAGGCAGAATTACGTTTGTGTGGGGTTTGTTTTGCTCTGGGGGACAGAGTTAAGTTACATTTGAGTTTTGGTTTGGGTTTTGCTGAACTTGATGTTGTGGAAGGGCACAGACTCTCACTGGGCAACCTCAACTCTGTGCTAATGAAGATTTTTGCCATTTAATTAATCTGAACAGAGAACTCTGAAGTCAGCCCTTGGGAGGCGAACACATTTATTTAAAAATATTTACTTATTTATTTTTGTGTTGTTTTAATTGCATTTTAGTTCACCTTTACAAATTTGAGCTATCAAAGTGAGCAGAAAAATATCGCATATAGATGAGATGAAATATGAACTATACATAAAATACAAAGAAATATGTATTGTACATATATGCAGTTAGGACATTATCTAACCTTACTGAAGTCAGTAACTCTTTCCATTGACTTCAATAGACTTTGGATGAGACCCTTAGGCTGCAGAAAAAGTGTTTGTTTTGTTTGTTTGTTTTGTTTTTTAATATTGTTTTACAGACTTTCTTGAACTATGGTGTGCATCAGTGGTCTGTAGTTTCTTTCCTGGGGATCTGTATAATATAACATCTTGAGAACCAAGATGTGGACTGCTAGAAAGAGAAGGAGAACATAAAATAATCTCTTTATCTCATGAAACAGTCCCCAGAATGAAAGAACTCAAAAGGAACTGTTATATAGTATCATTCACCACAGAGTAAATCAAATTGCCCAATGCTTGAGCTTATTTTATGAAAGACCTACAGTAACCAGTAATGTAGGAACCTCAGAGGGATCATTTTCGGTTCAGGTAAGCAGCCAAATGTTACCTACCTCTGAGAGATACCTACCTCTCCTATCTGAATCTTCTGAGGGCCCTTCATCCAAAATCTCCCTCCCTTCCATACAATGAGGTTTCAGTCTATCCTATGGCAGCAGCCCTCCCTGTTCTCCAGCCACTGGCAGTAGTATTCTTAGCAAGAAGCTGTGTGTCCTTTCTCCTCAGAAAGATCTCCCCATATCAACAGCTAGCAGTAGAGCAGGGCCTACTAATGTCCTTTATGACTAGTGTCCTTGGCCATGTCAATGCTAATCACTGTTTAGTCCCCACAGCATGCCTATGACACATATGCACGCAGCCTCTCCCCAAACCAACCCCAAGTAATTACCCAGAATCACAATTCCCCCAGTAACTCCCCTTCCACTGTCAATAGCATGTGATGTTGTTATCAGTTAGCCTAGAAGTGCCCAGCTCAGCATGCAGAGCAGCTGGCTGAGACATGCCATGTGACTAGATTAAAAATGATGGACAAAAAGAAGAAAAAAGATTACGATATAACACAGAAACAGCAATCTAAAATGCCTTACAATCAGATAGTTTTGTTACTATAAATTACATATCATACGCTAAAGCCAAAGCATTTACTTTTTACTGTGTTTGTCTCTGCCCATCTGCCAGACCACAGCACCTAATGAGCATGCTGCTTTTATCTACCTGCAATCACATTTCATTCTGTCTTCCTATTTAATGCATGATAAACAGTCTTAGTCATCGTTTTATAGCAGTAATGCACAAGCCATGAGAGCTGGCAACAATTACTGCCTAACCTGCCTGCTGTCAGACCCCAAATACATTTTCATACGTCTCGTTGATATATCAATTTATCTTAGTCCCTATTTTCCCCCAATTAATCCTCAATGTCCAAGAACTCTTTCTAAAGCAAGTGCTTGAGCCTTGCAATCAAAGTTAGGTGCAGTGCATACTTCTCTTCAATCCCACAAAAGCTCAAAATGCCTCTGCAGTCCTATAGCTGGTTCTCTGATATTATCCATGTGAATAGCACTTTCTGCCACATCTGCTGCCATGAGGAGAGTTGCAGATGGGAGCCCAGAGCTAAAGAAGGGATACCAGATAGATCCTGTAAAACCACCTGGCTAGCACTTGCAGTGCCAAAAGTCAGATCAGCCCAATTTTTAGTTGTTTTCAGCAGGAGGTCCAGTAAAACCTGCTGTCATCTACTGCAGGCAGACAAAATTAGCAGGGTCTTCAGGGGCTTGGTCAATATCCTCTCATCTATAACTGACAGGTCTGCTTCTGCTATACTGTAAAGCGGGGAATGACCCCAGGGCCGTAGCAACAAAGAACGTGGCCCCCTCCGAACATATGTCCGGGCGGGGCCCCTTACAATGCAGAAACTGGAATGCGGTATTTATTTTGCCACTTTTAGGGGCCCCCTTCCTTGCGGGGCCCCCTCCGGTCAGAGGGCGCTCGCTACGCCTCTGAATGACCCCTATTGTAAGGGTTCTGTGGACCTGCCAAGGAAAGAAGAATAATTCCAGTACAAGGAAATTGACTGGAGTTTCCCAGGAAATTATGAAATCATTTGACTCCTGAATTCTTCTGGACTCTTGAAAGACTCCCAGAAGGCCTTTCAAAATATCTTACTGTTTCAGGGAGCTCTACAGGGAGCTGTGGGATAGATACCCAGGGGAAATTCTATTGCAATAGAATTGTACAATGCAAAAATGAAGGCAGGGGAACACTGTGACCAAAACAGAAATACTTTGTGGACACAATGGAATACTGTGGCTTATTCCAGGGGTATCCCATCATTTAAGATTATCTCAGTTAGACACAGCCCTAATGTTAGTGAATGTGAGTAACCCTGTGAAATGCAAGATTTGGAGCTAATCTTCAAACCAAGCCATTTTAAGTTAGATTAGGATAATAATGGTCAATGTTATTTAAAATAACAGAAATCTGTCATTTTTCACCATCACAAAGGCTTAATGTATTTTAAAATATATCTATAAAATATGGATGCTGAGACTACACACTCAAATAAAATAGGAAATTATGTATGCTCCAGCCACTTGCACTTATATAGACACACAACCTAAAGTACTAGGTATATTGTATTTCCAATTTAAAGAAGAAGATTGATCAGACAAGATTACAAGAATACTGAAGAAGCCTTTCACCATTCCTTTTTTAACTTGAATCAATAACAAACATTAAAGGCTTTATTTTCCTCAATCAGAGCAACTCACATCATTTAAAGACATTAAATTTAATGTTAGATATGAGTGACAGGAGAAAAATATGTATCAAGTGAATATCTTAAAATGTAAACTACACCAATATGCTTTCTCCTTATCTCAGGCAACCTATGTTTTATTACAAAATGAACTACTATTTGACAATACTATTAGTTCCTATAAGAACCTATTTTTCAAAAAAATACTTGTTAGTTCATGCACCAATTTTTATATGAGAAGCTGGTCACCAGCTTGGTATGTTCACACTTACTATGACCTACCCCTAGATTTAGTATACTAAACGCTCTCTTCTTGTTCATGTTGGTTAAATTCATGCCTGTGCAGAGAGCCAGCACAAGTCCCAACAGAGACAAGGTCCATTAAATAGGGCTTAATCAGACAAAAGCAGTGCATAGGCCTTGTAATACCCCTCTGCATATGGCTGAATTTCATGAGAGAGAGAGAGAATACACATGAAGAGCCCACATGAAGTTATATCCTGCAATCCATACACAGACAAAACTCCCACTTAAGTGATTAATGTAGTTAATGAGGGTAGATTTTTGACTACTTTTCACTAAATTTTGAAGAGATGAAGTAATAATGTCATTTATTTTTAAAATATATATTTTCATGAATGAATCCAATTTGAGCTTTCCCTGCAGAACTAGGGATTTCCGAATGGGCCCGAAGGTCCCAGAATAAGTCATTGTCCTCAATGTAATTTTAATTTCTCACAATTTATTATCTGCATATTTCATCCGCATGAGATTCATTCCCTCTTCCAGATCATTAGTAAAGATATGTAATAAGACTAAATGTAACAGCGCTGTCAGCAGCAAATCACCAGAATCCTCACCAAACTCAATGCTTTGTCATCTCTCACTACCGTTTGTTTGCAGTCCTTCAAATCAGCTTTTACACAACATAATATTCCTCATATCCACAGGTATGTGAATTTCTTTTGCAGATTTTGTGTTTTAGAAAATTCAGATCTTTCACATTATAAAAAGGCAAAAGTTCAAGCAAAAGATAAGAAAATGCATATTGTGACAGACCCAGACCAGTGGGGTACAGGAGTATGGTAGAGGGCAAATATACTGGTCACTGGATGAGTAGTTTTGTGTTCCCTGAGTGACCAGAGCAGGGGCTGCACTAGAGTAATCAGGAACCTGCTAGAACCAGTTAAGGCAGGCAGGATAATTAGGACACCTGGAGCCAATTAACAGGGCCGGCTCCAGGCACCAGGCAACCAAGCACATGCTTGGGGCGGCGCCTGGTAAGGGGCGGCCAATTTTGGGGTGGCGGGGGGCAGGGCGGCACGGCATTCCGCGGGGGGCGCTCCGGCGGTGCAGCGCTCGGCGGGGGGGCGGCG
>NW_020664455.1:987260-1001523 GCF_002925995.2 Terrapene triunguis | reverse complement strand
TGTGCTGTGCTGTGCTGTGCTGTGCTGTGCTGTGCTGTGCTGTGCTGCTGGAGGACTGAGGAGCTCAAGTGTTATCAGACCCAGGAGGAAGGTCCTGTGGTGAGACTAAGGAAGGTGTTTGGAGGAGGCCATGGGGAAGTAGCCCAGGGAGTTGTAGCTGTCATGCAGCTGTTACAGGAGGCACTATAGACAGCTGCAGTCCACAGGGCCCTGGGCTGGAACCCGGAGTAGAGGGTGGGCCTGGGTTCCCCCCAAACCTCCCAATAGACCTGGACTGTGGGTTCTTCCAGAGGGGAAGGTCTCTGGGCTGTTCCCCAACCCACATGGTGAATCTCTGAGGCAAGAAAATCCGCCAATAAGCGCAGGACCCACCAAGATAGAGGAAGAACTTTGTCACAATATACATATATAAAAACACAGCTCTATGCATGTGTATGAGTCAGCTCTAATGCTACTTGGATTAGAAGTTAAAATGATATCTTGTCTGCAGGTGACTTTTCAGGTGAAGTTAAAGATTTTCTGGAACTTTCTGAAAAGGGAATAGGGGATTAAACCTGTGTCCTGACTCCTAAAAAAACATTCCTTCTTTCAGGAAGAGAGAGTCTAATGCCCAAGGACATTCACGGGTTCTTTTCAAGAACACAATACTGACTTGGTTAGCCTAAGCAGTATTTAATTTCAGTATTTAACTCATTAAGGCACTTTAAAGCACTTTGAGCATGAAAAGTGTTGTGTAAAACAAAATAATTCTGTTCTATTCTAATGTATTAAGCAGAAATACTTGTGAAGTCTAATCTTCATGAGCTAATGTTTTTATTTACATTTCATCTTTATGGGGGAAAGACGAAGGATTAATATTTCTGCCCTGGGAGAGCAAAACACCAGGCTGTAATGAGAACTTAACAATTATACCTGTGATAAATTCATAAATATTACTTTGTTCCAGTGGGAATATCTGGATTGTGATCCATGGATACTTAAGTTTTACTACATCACAAGCTACCAACACAGCTCTGTTACTGTAATTTTTCACACATTTTCTTTCCCTGTGTTATACATCTCAATGAAGACAGCCCACTGTCATGGGCTAATAGACTGGAACAATGCTCACTCAAGGCTCAGACATAAAGTGAAAAAGAGAGAGAAATCACAAAAGAGAGAGTTAATGGCCAAAGCTACTACTGTTGCTCCTGCTTCCACTCCTTCTGCAAGTTCTAAACCATTTACCAAAGCTCAGGGAGGCATAATGTACCTCATACTTAGTTCTGCTGTTGCTACTTCATCCAGTTTCAATGGGGAACAGTTGGTGGGACGGAAGTATCTTCTAAAGAAAGGGCAATAACACTGCTGGTTTCTAACTAGAGAAAAAAGTCAACTAAATTTTACCAAGAGCCTATTTTCCCTTCCTTATCCACTGAATGAACTATTAACAGACCAAAATTTGGAGCAAAATCAATGGGAATCCTTGTCGTGGAGATAACATGCATTGAAGAACTTAAAGCCAGGTTTGCATGTATAGGAACACAGCGTTATGGAATTAGTTATGCCAATTTCTAACTGAGATGCATGAAAATGCGGGAATGTTTGATAGGCTTGACACAGTCAGGACGAAAATGGACCAGAACTATTGATCAATCAGAGTCTGCTGCGGTGAAAGATTAGTGCAAATGTGCTATTTTCTCACTCTGCGATAGACAACTGATTTTTCCCCTTCTTCCCTCACTCCACTCTTCCCTTTCAAAGAGCTAGCTATGACTAGCCAGCTATAGCAGCAAATATGAGATAAACAATTGTGTGTCAGTCATGCAGCGTTGGAAATGCACAGTTGCAATTTGCAGAATATGAGACACCCAATTGTTCTCTTGGGTAGAGTTGGGGGAACTCTCTCCATTCTCTCTTGGCAAAGAGAAATGTAAGGAATTTTAAGCCTGAAGGCAGCCTCAGTGGTTGGTGGAAGATGCATCTGATGTGAATTACAGAGAAAGGCATGGTATCATCAGAGAATGGCTGGCTGTCAGTGTAGTGAGCATAAGGCCCCTGAAGAGAAGGGTGTTTTTCTTGCCTCTCTCACATGCCTGGATTTCATATAGTTTTTCTAGACATAACTTGATAATTTTGCCTTTTGTTCTTCATGAACTCAGTGGAAATGTAGCTGGTTTTGACCAGTTATGCTCAGTGTGTTTATTTCCTCCTACATGGTTTAATATTAAAGTGGATTAGAAGAAGGATCCATTGGATAGGTTCCTGGAAAACTGTTCCCCCTCTTTTTCTTGTGTGTAAAGAGGGGGGAGATGGATTGGTATTTGGAAGTCTTTGCTGTCCTAATTTTTCCCCCTTTACTTCTCCATTAATTTGGAGGGGAGGACAATATGATCCTGGGGTCACTGGAAGGCAACTGTACACATCTTAACATAGCAAATAAGATTAAGATTAGGGAGGAAAGGCCAACAATTTTCAGAGGGTTGCATTGAAAAAAAACCCGCTATTTGATTTGAGGAGCTATAGGGTCAAGAACAAAGTGAAGGCAGCAATTATAAATTAAAAAACAACATACAGCAAATGGAAAAACAGGGAAATAGCAACCAATATAAATAAGAAGTCATGAAGTATAGAAAACTGACAAGTGAAGCTAATGACCTGAAGGAAAAATCTATTGCTCTCAGAGCTAAGGAAAATAAGGAGGTTTTTTTTAAAAAAGTATATTAGGAAGAAAAGAAATCCTAGCAATGGTATAGTGCTAACACTAGATGGAAATGGTAAAATTGTTAACAGTGATGCAGAGAAGGCAGAAATGATCAATAAATATTTCTGTACTGTATTCGGTAAGAAGCAGGATGAGTTACTCATATCATATGAAAATGATGAAGTACTTTCCAGTCCATTAGCAACAAAGGAGGATGTTAAACAACATCTACTGAGGATAAACATTTTTAAATCAGCAAGTGCAGATAACTTTCACTGAAAGAGTGCTAATATGCCAAGAGTAAAAAAGGACAAGCAAGACGAACTGGGTAACACTAGGCCGATTGGTCTGACAGTCCTAAGCCAAATAACAGAAAAGCTGATACAGGATTCATTTGACAAAGTACTAAAAGACAGGAATATACTTAACACCAGTCAACAGAATTTTATGGAAAACAGGTTTTATCAAACAAACCTGATTTCATTATTTGATGATATCACAAGTTCGGCTGATAACAGTAACTGAGTAGTTGTAATATACTGAGATTCTTCTAAGGTATTTGACTTAGCACCACACAGCATTTTTATTGAAAAATTAGTACTCTAGAATATCTATAAAGCATATGTTAAATGAATTAAGAATTGGTCATCTGACAGATCTCAAAATAATTATCAACTGGAAATCATCATCAAATGGTGGTATTTCTAGTGGGGTTCCACAGGGATTGGTATTATACCCAAGCCTATTCAACATTTTCATTACAGATCTGGAAATAAATATAATCATTGCTGATAAAATTTGCAGATGACACAAAGATTGGCAGAGTGGTAAATAATGATGAGGACAAGACAGTCATATAAAGTGATCTGAATCATATGGTATTACCACGCTCTTCTCTCACACTTTTACATTCTGCATGACATGAATTACCGGTAGTTGAATAATTTTGAAAACATTCCTTGATTTCAGAAAGGTTATTGTCTGCAAACTCATCATATAGTCTGCATTTTGAAAAGCAATTTTAAAACTTTTATATTAACTTTAGACTGTTAGCACTAGACTATGTTAAAAAGCTAAATTACACGCAGCAATTGACAAAAAATGTATAAGCATTACTACTGTATCAGGTACACCCTTTCCTACAACAGATGTAATGCAGAGTTGAAAAATGTTTCTCAGCTGGGAAGATAGTATTATCTTCTTGCAATTCACAAAGTTGTCTTTCCAAATCTATTTTAAAATAAGTTTTTGTACCTCCAGATTTATATTAGTGTTAAAAGTAAAGTTCTAAAACTGAAAATTTCTGATGGTTTAGCATCAGTAAAGTTAATGATATATTGCCACTGAAATTTCTCACTTTCTTTAATGCTTGTGTTTTGTTACACAATAGACAAAATAATTTTTAAAATATCATTATATCCCTAAATATGAGACAGATATATTACGTTTCTTTATTAGGCTAGTTTTCTTTAACAGCTTTTGACTAAATTTTGAAGTCTTAGTAGAAATACTGTGTACATAACTTTCAAATTATAGTTTTATCTTTGTAACAAGCAAATACACAATATTTTATCATCTTTCTTACAGGATGAGGCAGAGGGCTAAACTTTCAAAAGCATCTAGGTCACTTAGCACGAATGAGATTTAGAGTCCAATATGACTGAGGTGCTTTAGATAATAGGATTTAGGCTTGTAAATCACTTAAGCACTTTTGAAAATTTTACCCTTAAGTTTACACAAAGGGTGTTAATATTTTAACTGATCATATGATCAGACCTAAGAGAGGTCACATTTTACTCCATGTATTTGTCCCCTGAGATTACTGTAAATCGCTGAACATAAATGTAAATGTAATGCATAGGCTACAGCTTATACCCAATGCAATTGTCTGTTTTCTCCATGGTTTAGGCTGCCATGATCATCCTAGTCAGCTTCCAATGCTAGTTTAAGGCCTTGATCCTAATTTGCAAAGAAATTAATGGCTCAAGCCTCAGCTACATTAAAGACCATATTTTGAGCTATGAGCCACCAAAACAGCTGTACTTCTCTGGGACAATGCAGACTAGAAAGCACAGAAAGAAATGCATGAATGCTGGAGATAAAGTATTCTCTGTCAAGAGGATCCAGCTATTTTTCAGAGGAGATCAGACAAATCCAGAGTTAGATCATCTTTAGGAAGAGCTGCAAAACCTTCCTCTTTAAAAAGACCTTTCCATTTTAAGAGTGACACAACATTGACACCCTCTTCTACTCCTAAACACCTACCAACCCAAAAGAAAAAAAATAATCTAAAAAATCAGAAACACCAATCCTACCCAAAGCAGAGTTTTTACCTCAAAAAGTGCCAAAGACTCCGTGAAGTTCTCTTGGAATTTTGCTATTGTTATTGATTTTACATAGAAGGTGCTCAGATACAACAGTGATAGGTGGTAGTATAAAACCCTGATTAGATTTACTGCTGTTAGTAATCATTTTTAAATGTTTTAGTGGTCTTTTTTGTTCAGTGCCCGTAACTGTTAAGAGAGCATTTTAGAACCAACCTGAAGCAGATGAACAGATTGTTCAGTTTCAGCCAGTGACATGACTACTCAAGTTGCTGACTGAAGAGATAGCTGAGCCATTAGTGTTTATCTTCAAAAACTCATGGAAGATGGGTGAGATTCCAGAGGACTGGAAGAAGGCAAATATAGTGCTAATCTATAAAAAGGGAAATAAGGACAACCCGGGGAATTACAGACCAGTCATCTTAACTTCAGTACTGAGAAAGATAGTGGAGAAATAATCAAGCAATCAATTTGCAAACACCTAGAAGATAATAAGATGAGAAGTAAGTGAGCATGGATATGTCAAGAAAAAATCATGTCAAACCAACTTAGTAGCTTTTTTTGACAGGGTAACAAGCCTTGTGGATAGGGGAGAAGCGGTAGATGTGGTACATCTTGACTTTAGTAGGTCTTTTGATATTGTCTCACATGACCTTCTCATAAACAAACTAAGGAAATATAGTCTAGACAGAGCTATTATAAGGTGGGTGCATAAATGGTTGGAAAACCATTCCCAAAAAGTAGTTATCAGTGGTTCACAGTCAAGGTGGAAGGGCATATCGAGTGGGGTCCTGCAGAGATTGGTCCTGGGTCCAGTTCTATTCAATATCTTCATCAATGATTTAGATAATGGTATAGTGAGTACACTTATGAAGTTTGCGGATGATACCAAGCTGGGGGGGGGTTGCAAGTGCTTTGGAGAATAGGATTAAAATTCAAAATGATCTGGACAAACTGGAGAACTGGTTGGAAGTAAATAGAATAAAATTCAATAAGGACAAATGCAAAGTACTCCATGTATGAAGGAACAATCAGTTGCACACATACAAAATGGGAAATGACTGCCTAGGAAAGGGGACTATGGAAAGGGATCTGGGGGTGATAGTAGATCACAAACTAAATATGAGTGCAACACTTTTGCAAAAAAAAGCAAACATCATTCTGGGATGTATTAGTGGGAGTGTTGTAAGCAAGACACAAGAAGTAATTCTTCCGCTCTACTACATGCTGATTAGGTCTCAACTGGAATATTGTGTCCATTTCTGGGTACCACATTTCAGGAAAGATGTGGCTAAACTAGAGAAAGTCCAGAGGAGAGCAGCACAAATTATTAAAGGTCTAGAAAACATGACCTATGAGGAAAGATTGAAAAAACTGGGTTTGTTTAGTCTAGAGAAGATGGAGGGGGGGGGGGCAGGATAATAGTTTTCAAGTACATAAAAGGTTGCTACAAGGAGGAGGGAGATAAATTATTCTCCTTAACCTCTGATGATAGGACAAGAAATAATGGGCTTAAATTGCAGCAAGGAAGGTTTAGGTTGGACATTAGGAAATCTTCCTGTCAGTATAGTTAAGCACTGGAACAAATTGTCTAGAGAGGTTGTGGAATCTATCACTGGAGGTTTTTAAGAACAGATTAGACAAATACCTGTCAGGAATGGTCTAATTATTACGTAGTTCTGCTTTGAGTGCAGGGGACTGGATTAGATGACCTATTCAGATCCCTTCCAGTCTACATTTCTATGAATCTATGTTTCTGTATTTTGATAATAGGCAGAGCTACCAACCCCTCCTATTAAGTTTGTTTAACAACTCCCCTTGTAAGACCCTAGTTTTTTCACAAGACTGCTACCTCATTCAGTGCACAGACCAGACCTGCTCTGCAGATGAATCAGAGTGGTCTAATAAAGGACGCTGGTGTCTGTAGGAACCCTGCCTCATTTGTTGCAGAACTTGGAACTTGTGCAGTGAAGGTGGCGGGGGGTTGCAGAATGACAAAGGTTGGTCTCATGGTTAAGGTATTTGAATGCTGCCTCAAGAACTGGATTTTTGTCTCTGCCATAGAGTTCCTTTGTGATGCTAAGCAAGTCACTTATCCCAACTTTCTCATGGGTGATCACTAATTGTGTGTTGCTTCTTTTTTTAGGGACCTAACTTGAGACTCTAGGGTCTGATTTGCAGAAGTGCTAAACACTCACAGCTACAACTGAAGTCCAGGTGAGCTGTGAACTGAACATATAAAATACTACACAAGGCTAAATCCTCTGAAAAGTCAGGTCTATGTATCTCAAAACAGGCACTCAAAATTTTTTGACCTTAATCTCTTTGTGCCTTAGCTCCCCCTCTGTGAAGTCCAGATAATACCACCCCCTTACCATCACTATAGTATCTGAGTGCTTCACAAATGTAGTGATGAGTGCCATAGAAAAGTCCATGAGGAAATCAATAATTCTGCCTTCAGAACAGGGCTTAAATAGTGTCCAGTAAGGCTGGATGTGCCACACAGAACAATGAGAAAACAAAATATTGAATATCTGCTCACTAAGTGAGCATCATGCACCCTGTACACTAACATAGTATGTACTCATGTAATTATATATACAAACAAACACTGAATAGGATTTTATAATTATTGAATAGGATGATATTTTGCCATTTTTCTGTGGCATCTGAGAGAAGCAGAACTAAGTTTCTTTCTTCAAACTCCCACTTTGTTGACCTATTTGATCAATAACTATTGCTTTTTCATAACTAGTTTGGTGGTGGTTTTCAGAATATAGCTAAACTTTTAAAAAGTGATGTTAAACGTAGTGTTGTGGAGATCCATGTTTACTGTCTCTCAATGACATCGATATCTAATTTCCTCAATTTAGAACTAAAATGATACCTTTGCTAACTGTCACACAATCTTGCATCTGAAAGAAAATCTGAGTTCTTTCTGGCTTGCACATTTTAACCAGTAATAAAAATTCTAGTAAACTTAACCAGTTTGTTGATGATGCACAAGGCAAAATACATGCCAGTTCCCTCTTCCATTGATGTGGGTGGCTCTGCTGTGCTATTACAAGTAAAAGCAGTAAAAACTTATTTTTGCCTGTACAATACAGTAAGGAGCCAAGATTCAGAAACATAGGGAGCAGTTCTGTTGAGTAAGATGGTGACATACTGACATAGTCATTAAGGCTAAACTACCATGTGCAATAGAAAGCAAGTGCTACCTGTGAAATCAGATTTCTAAAATCAGGGAGAAGTGTTTGTGCTTGCAATTTGCTACTAATCAGTTCCCCTTTTTTCATTAACATAATCTTTCAATATATACATTCCTTCATTTGAAGGAAATAGATGGCTTCTAATAGCTCCTTTTCCACTTGATGCCTACAACAACCAAACAAAGTCAGGGCTTTTCTTCACTACCGGGGAAATCGATGCTGCTGCAATTGATGCAGCAGGTGTCGATCTGCTAAATCGATGGCAGAGCGCTCTCCGGTACTCCAGCTCCCTGAGAAGAGAAAGGTAAGTTGACCAGAGAGTGTCTCCCATCGACGCAGCACAGTGAACACCGCATTAAGTTAACCTAAGCTACATCAACTCCAGCTACATGAATAATGTAACTGGAGTAGCGTAATTTAGGCAGACTTACCCCAGTAGTGAAGACAAGCCCTCAGTAGCAGTTTAGTTAAAAATGAGTTTGTTAAAGTTGTTGACTGTTGTTCCATTTCACCTATGAACAACTTTGGCTTGTAATTTGGACATGCTTTTCCTACTGGAGGAAGGATGGTCTTGTGGGTAAGGCCCTAAGCTGAGATTCAGGAATTCTGAGTTTAATTCCCAGCTCTGCTACAGACTTCCTGTATGACCCAGGACAAGTCACTTGCAGCATGGTCTTTTTTTCAAATGTGCTGAGCACCTGCAGCTGTCATTGCCTGCACTGGGGGCTAAAGCTTTTCTCTGTGTGCCTCACCGCTTCTGTAAAATGGGTCTGGCCAATAAACAGCCAATGTTTTCCAAAAATACTACTGTTATCACAGTTATTCCCTATAAAGTAGGATAACGGGGGGAGGGAGGATAATAATTTCTCACTGTGTGGTAACTATTGGCAGTTGTTCACTCCTTAATAGCAACAACTATACTTCTGCTTAGCATTTATATATATGATGATGCTTTATATTTTCCAAGGAATGTACAAACATTAACTCATTAAACATCAAATGATTGAGAAATAATTAAATAATTGTATTCCTAATTTAGAGATGGGGATATAAATCACAGAAAGCTTACTCTTAGTCAGTAGTAGAGCCTAAATTAGCAGTCAGAAGTTCCTGGCTTCCACCTTCATGCTTGATCCTTTGGACTAAAATGCCATATAGGTGGTTTAACTTATTACTGGAATGTTCATAAGTCAAATAAGGTAGCATGGTCTATTGGTTTGAGCACAAGAGGAAGAGTTAGAAATTCTTTGTCAATTTTAATGTTGCTTTGCCAAGGACTTACTGCATGGCCTTCAACAAGTCTTTTCACCTCTCTGGACCAAGTTCTGTGAGGATTCGCACCTCAGAAATCCCATTATTTTCACTGGGATTGCACAAGGGTTAAATAAAGACAGAATTTAGCCCAGTGTGTCTCAGTTTCCCAATTTGTAAAATGACTCACTCTACATATCTCACAGGATATTTGTGAGGATATAATGCTTGTAAAGAGTTTTGAAGATGTAAAGCATTATTTGAATTAGTAGTTGAACCACAAATTATTAATCTCTATAGTGGTTTTAGCAAAAATATATTTTTAAAACTGGTGAAACTAGCAAGTCAAATCACTCCAGTCAATACTAAAACATCTAAAATTCTCCTTTCTGTCTGTGTTGTAAAACAAAATAGGCATCAGAATAAACATAAAGATGTGAAGAAAAAATGGAGAGCTACATCCCCTAGAGAGCACTGTTCCATTCCCATCTCCCATAGGTACTATTACAGTAAGGAAACTACCACCTGCAGTGTAGGAAAGGAAAGATGTACTCATACTCCCTCACTTTCCACTGGCCTGTTCCTCTCCTTTTCAATCTTTCAATAAGGAAATATGAATACCATAGGATTTACTATAAGCCTTACAAATTATGCTTAGCAGACCAAGCATTTAGTTCATTGTTTACTGATGTGCAACAAACCTGAACATAAAGAAAATTCACATGCAAACTGAGTACTTTTAAAGCTATCTGAATCAGAGAAAAGGCAATTAATCTTAGGAAACACATAAAGAATGGATAGAGTTTAATGTAATCAAACTGCTGCAGGTCTCTGGATAACTCCAAACAAAACAGAATCTAAATTTCTGCATTTTAGATTTGCTGTGTTCCCTCTGTGGGGACCAAACAATAAACAAATTATTTTAAAAGTTACTAGGGTCTTTCAAATTCTCACCAGATGGAAATGTCATAGAAATAATTACAGTATATGTTTATTGTTGGAAGTGTAAGCTACATTAAAAACATAATGAAAACTATATTAGTCATGATCTTATTATCAAGTAGTTTTATCAATTTTCATTAAGTTTCCATAATCATTTTATTAAACTGAAATGGGAAGTGTGTGTGAGTAAGAGAGGGAGAGAGAATGCATGCTGGGAATAGGAGGAGAGTATATTTAATTTAAATCATCTATGGTTTACTAACCCTTTCATGAGAACATTCAGGGGTACTCTGTATAGGAATAATCTAGAACACCATCCTCAATTTCCCATGTACATTAAACTGCAAAATGAAGCAAAAACATCATACATTTCACTGTCACTTTCAAAGTTCTAGGCAACTTCTGTTCTTATATTGTTACCATATTCCCATATTACTACAATTTATAGTTAAAAAGGAGGTCATGAATTAATGTTCATAAATAAGAATTGTCCCTTTTTGTTCTGGATGAGCACTTGCAAGATAAAAATAATCCATTTGTTTTGATTAAAGGAGCTGTAAGATTGTATAATGCTCAAATACTTTTTCTGATGCAGCAAAGACATTTTAATATTCATTGTTTGAGTGATGTTGCCCTCTTTTTTTTTTTCGGGACTTCAATTTGGCAGCAGAGGGTAGAGGTTCTAATTGTGAATTTTATTTAAAGACAGATAAGCAACCTTTCTTTCTCTCAATCTTATGTCATATTTCTCAAGAAATTCTGCTCTAAATTATTTTTAATAATGATGGATGGTTTTCATTGCATATCACCTTTTATTCTTTGTCACCATCTTCAATTTATCCCAGCTATCCCCCATGGGAGGGAGGTGATGTCTCAGGTTTCTAGCATGGGGGGAAGGAGGGATAGCTCAGTGGTTTGAGCATTGGCCTGCTAAACTCCGGGTTGTGAGCTCAATTCTTGAGGGGGCCATTTAGGGATCTGGGGTAAAAATCTGTCTGGGGATTGGTCCTGCTTTGAGTAGGGGGTTGGACTAGATGACCTCCTCAGATCCCTTCCTACCCGGATATTCTATGCTAAAATAATATTTTCGATCATGTGCCATTATATCTAAGACATTTGAAATCTACTACTGGTGCTTAGTATTCCTCCACAGTGATCCCCTGGAAATCTATTCAATGTTATGGATGAAAATTCATAAGTGGAGCAGTTCCAACAAGAGACATTGAGAGAGCCTTGCCCCAGACTAGCCACAGCCTGAGGAGATTAGGGCACTCACTTAGGATGTGGGAGACAAGGATTCAAGTCCCTGCTCCAAATCAGGCAAAGCAGGGCTTCAAATTTGGGTCTCTCACTTCCCAGCTAAGTGCCCTGAACACAGGGAGACCAGACAGCAAGTGTGAAAAATCAGGACAGGGGGTGGAGGATAATAGGAGCCTATATAAGAAAAAGCCCCAAATATCGGGACTGTCCCTATAAAATCGGGACATCTGGTCACCCTACCTGAACACCAGGTTATTGGTATTCAAAGGTGGCATGCTCTGTCTCTCTGAGACCAGGTATTCCATCCTGTACCTGAGAAATCTTCCCAACAAAAGTTTAGTCAAATCTGACCCTTTCCCATAAATATATACACTTTTGATGAATCGTCATTTTCCACCAAAGATCCATTTAATAAAATTCGTGACCCCCACTAGAGCTGGAATCACCCTGGGGAGGGAGGTGATGTCTCAGGTATATCAGTCCCGAACAATTCAAGGCTTTATAGCTCAACACCCACACCTTAGCTTAAACTGACAGAAAAGGCCCCCGAGGGAACCTTGTTCCCATAGGGGAGGGAAGCCCCAAAGTTCAGGGTGGAAAGGAAAGCCACCCACAGGGATGCTTAAGGATCCTCAGGGTTGTGCTTCAATTTCTCCTTTGATCCTGAGGATCCATGAGATTTGTATGCCATGTCTGCCTAGCACTCCATAAGGCCACAAACCACCACCCTGGAGAAGTGCATCCAGCTCCAATTCTACATGAACCTTGTCATTTTTCCCTCCTGTGAGTTTTCCCACTGGTGCGCTGCAGGAAAGCACATTACATTTGGAAGTGCTGCACTCTAGTACATTTTATATTTCCCCTTCCATAACTTGACTGGTACATAAAGGTTGTACTTAATTAATAAATTAGACAATTGCTCAGGTTAGTTATGGATATCTAGCAAGGAAACTTTATTTGGATTGTTGGTAAATATCGTACTTTTTCTCCCATTTTTCTTAGATTTACCATAGATGGATGGTTTCTTTGTAACCATGCATGGAAGAATAATACCATTTCATGGTAAAATTGAGATATACTGTAATATAAGCATGCAATATGGAAATGTTCTGAGATTGTAGTTCAAATGTATGTGTAATCTTTAGACATTTTGTCAAGATTGATGAAAATAATTTTTGAGATAAAGACACGACTGAAAAGAAGTTTATATATAATTAGAAAAGCATTATGGCATTATTTTTTCAAGGTATAATCATATTACTTTAAGGACAAAATATCTTTCTAAGAAAATTGATTCTTCTAAAAACCACATATGAACAAGAGCCTTTCATAATCAAACTATAGACTTAAGGGAGGATTTATTAAAGGGGATACTCTATATCCTAGTAAAGAGGAGAGGATAGTAGTTGATAAACTACAGGTAAAAACTGAAGAGAAACAGTCAAATAAGAGTCCCATTCCATTACATCATATGAAGGCAGACAACTAAATATTGACAAATTTCATAAGTGCTTGTATAGAAATGCAAAAAGACTAAATACTAAGATGGGTGAACATGAGTGCCTGGTATTAAATGAGGATATCAATATAATTGGCATCCCAGAAACTTGGTAGGGGATGATAATCAATGGGACACAGTAATACCAAGTGTGACATTATTGACAAACTGGGACCATATAGATCATTGCTGCAACCAAGGTCCCATAGTTGCACCAAATCTTGTACAAAGGAGGTCCAGTTAGGTGTCTATGGAAAGCTTATGATTTGCTGGTTATGCTTATGCTATTTGTATGTGTATCATTTTTGCAGTTGAAGTTATGAATATTGGCTATGTACTTGTATCTCAATGATTCTAAATAGCCTCAGTGAAGTATTTGGTCAGCTTCTTGATAAAGGACTATTCTCAGTAAGTACCCAATCAAGAAACACTTAACTGACAATGGACTTTGGGAGACGCCAATCCATATCTGAGCTTTCCTGGGAACGTTCAAACTAACATGTAAACAATGGTGTCGGCCTGCAAACTGAGTCATGCATGGACATATGACTTGCCCATGTGACTCCCGACTCCATCTTGCTGCTGTGATTTTCCACAGTAAGAACAAAGTGGTGTCCTTCCACGGGCAAAGGATATAAAAGGCCCTGAAAACTCCACCATCAATCCTGCTTCTTGCCTCTGGAGGGATCTTACTACAAACTGAAGCTCTGAACAAAGGACTGAATGACCCATCCCAGCTGTGGATGTACTCCAGAGACTTGATTTGAACCTGCAGTTTATTCCATCACTGCTACAAGCCTGAACCAAGAACTTTGCCATTACTGTATGTAATTAATTCCATTTAACCAATTTTAGCTCTCATCTATATCTTTTTCCTTTTATGAATAAACCTTTAGATTATAAAGGATTGGCAACAGCATGATTTGTGAGTAAGATCTGATTTGTATATTGACTTGGGTCAGGGGCTTGGTCCTTTGGGATTGGGAGAACCTCCTTTTCCTGTTACTGGGGTATTGATTTTCATAATCATTCGTCCCCATAACGAGTGGCACTGGTGGTGATACTGGGGAAACTGGAGTGTCTAAGGGAATTGCTT
>NW_020664455.1:955151-986860 GCF_002925995.2 Terrapene triunguis | reverse complement strand
CCTGCTCTAAGCAATTTGTCTTGAATTGGTATTCTCAGTTGTGTTCCACCAAAGGCAGCATCATTACACCAAGGTAAAAATATATAGGAATGACAGAGTAGGTCATGCTGGTAGGGATGTGGCATTATATATGAAAGAAAGCAGAGGGTCAAATATAGTAAAAATCTTAAATGAATCAAACTGTACTATAGAATTTCTTACGGATAGAAATTCCATGCTTCAATAGTAAGAATGTTGCAGTAGGAATATACTGCTGACCACCTGACAGGATGCAGAGATAAAACTTCTAGACTCCGTTAATACCTGCTTCTTAGAGCAGTTTGTCCTGGAACCCACAAGAGGAAAGGTAATTCTTTATGTAGTCCTAAATAGAGCACAGGATCTGGTCCAAGAGATGAATATATCTGAACTGATTGGTAATACCAATCATAATGTAATTACATTTAACATCCTTCTAGGGGGAGAAATACAAAAGAACCCCACCACAGTAGCATTTAACTTCAAAAGGGGGAACTACACAATAATGAGGAAGCTAGTTAAATGGAAACTGAAAGGGACAAGATGAGTGAGATAATATCTTTCACTGTTGGTGAAAGAGACAAGCTTTCAAGCTACACAGAGCTCTTCTTCAGGTCCATGCAGCTCAAAAGCTCGTCTCTTTAGCCAAGAGAAGTTGGTCCAATAAGATATTATCTCATCCACGGTGTCTCTCTACTATCCTGGGACCAACAGGGCTAAAACAATATTGCAAACAATGGATATTAAAAGGAACAGTCATAAGGCTGAAATGTCTCAAGCTGCATGGAAATTATTTAAAAACACCATAATAGAGGCTCAAACTAAATGCATATCCCAAATTAAAAAAAAAAACCACACACAGTAAGAGGACCAAAAAATGCCACCATGGCTAAACGGAGTAAAGGAGGCAGTTTAGAGGCAAAAAAGCATCCTCTAAAAATTGGAAGGCGAAACCTACTAAGAAAAATAGAAAGGAGTATAAACTCTGGCAACTCAAGGGTAAAAGCACAGTTAGGCAGGCGAAAAAGAATTTGAAGAACAACTAGCAGAAGACAAAAATTAAACAGCAAAATAAAAAAGTATATCGGAAGCAAGAAGCCTACCAGACAGTCAGGGGGGCAACTGAATAATTGAAGTGCTAAAGGAGCACTCAAGGAAGACAAGACCATTGTAGAGAAGCTAAATTAATTCTTTGCATCAGTTTTCACTGCAGAGAATGTGATGAAGATTCCCACACCTGAGCCATTCTTTTAGGTGACAAATCTAAGAAACTGTCTCAGATTGAGGTATCAGTAGAGGAGGTTTTCAAACAAATTGATAAGTTAAACAGTAATAAGTCACCAGGACCAGAGGGTATTCACCAAAGATTTCTGAAGAAACTCAAATATGAAACTGCAGAACTACTAACTGTGGTATGTAACCTATCGCTTAAATCTGCCTCTGTACCAGGTGACTGGAGGATAGCGAATGTACTGCTTATTTTTCAAAAAGGCTCTAGAGGTGATCATGGCAATTACAGGACCATAACCCTACCTTCAGTACCAGGCATACTGGTTGAAGCTACAGTAAATAAAAGAATTATCAGGCACACAGATGAACACAAGATGTTGGGGAAGAGTCAACACAGCTTTTGTAAAGGGAAATCATGCCTATTTGAATTTTTTGAGGGTATCAATAAGCATATGGACAAGAGTTATCCAGGGGGTATAGTGTACTTGGACATTCAGAAAGACTTTGAGGTCCCTCACCAAAGGTTCATAAGCAAAGTAAGCAGTTATGGGATAAGAGGGAAGATCCTCTCATGGATCAGTAACTGGTTAAAAGATAGGAAACAAAGGGTAGGAATAAATGTTCACTTTTAAGCAATGGAAAGAGATAAATAGAGGAGTTCCCTAAGGATCTGTACTTGGACCTGTGCTGTTCAACATATTCATAAATTATCTGGAAAAAGAGGGTAAACGGTGAGATGACAAAACTTGCAGATGATACTAAATTACTCAAGATAGTCAAGTCCAAAGCAGACTGAAGAGTTACAAAGGGATCTCACAAAACTGGGTGGTTGGACAAGAAAATGGCAAATGAAGTTCAATGGCACATTGGAAAAATAATCCCAACTATACATATAAAATGATGGGGTTACCACTCAAGAAAGATCTTTGAGCCATCATAGATAGTTCTCTGAACTCGACATGCAGAGGCAGTCAAAAGAGCTAATAGATATGTATGGCCATTTTCATGTTCTTAGATAACATGTTATCAAAATAAGGCATGCTTGATTTCAGAATGAAGTTTAATTAACCTACGTATTTCTTTTATTTCTCAAATTTTGTAGTTTTAGAATCGGACCAAGCAGAATATATTTGCAGACTTTCAAGCCAAAATAACGACTGATATCATTTCCATCACTGGCTGATCTACAAAGGGAAAAGTCAGCAAACTAAAGAAGGGCAAAAATCAAACAAGAAGGATGTTGAGGTGATCAGAATGACTGTTCTGTCTCATCTGATCTTGTTGAGTACACATGGTAGGATCAGAAGAGGAGGAACGGGCTAGTTGATTTGGTCTGACCAGGGGAGTATGAGAGCATCACCCTGAAAGTGGTCCTGATGGGAGATGCACTAATTCCAAAGGTTGACTGCTTCTGAACATAGAGCAGTTGATCTTGTACCCCGTTTGTCGATGTAACAAACAGTCATGGTGTTGTCTGACATGATGAGAATGTGATGGGAACATGAATGGAAGAAATGCTTGGCATGCCTTCCTTATGGCCCAGAGTTTCATAATGTTGATGTGCATTCTGGACTCCCGAGGAGTCCATGTTCCCTCATCATGTGATCGCCCAGGTACACTCCCCTGCCTATGAGGGATGCTTCAGTGATTATCATCTTGTCTCGGGAGGAAGCAAACCCCAATGCAGGCATGATGTGGGTCCGTCTACCACTGTAGGGATGAGAGCATCCTGGGGGAGACTGTTAGCACGAAGTCCATGTCATGATGTTTGGGTGAGTAAAATTGTCTGGAGCCACATCTAGAGGCAGTGAAAGTGGAGTCGGGTGAAGGCAGTGACACATGTACATGAGGCCATGTGGCCAAGGAGGGACAGGCAAGTCCTGTCTGGGACAGAAGGATTGTTGACAATACGCGTTATGAGTTCTTGCAGAGACTGGAACCTGACCTGTGGTAGGTAGACTCATGCTGTGTCTGAGTTGATGTTGGCCCCTATAAAAATCAAGGGATTGTGGGGGGGGTCCAATGTTGATTTTTCAACGCTGATACTGACTCCAAGGAAGGAAAGAAGGCTAAGCAACATGGAGGTTGAAATTTGGGCTTCACCTTTGGATTGTGCTGCCAGGAGCCAGTCGTCAAGATATGGGAATAAGAGGACCCCATAACACCTGATGTAGGCTGCCACAACAGAGAAAAGCTTGGTGAAGACTCTGGGACCAGTGGTGAGTACAAAGGGAAGAACCTTGTATTGACAGAATGACTCAACTTAGTGCCGACAAATGGAGGATATCCAGGAGTTTATGCTGTGTATCCTGGATTTCCTCTAGGGGAATGTGAAGCTCCCCTGCCATTCTACACAGGAGGTCCTGGAATTGTCTGAAGTCATCTAGAGGTGAAGGGGATGCTGAAGTCACTGCCTTGTCTGGTGAAGATGGGAATCACTCTGGTTCTGGCGGCACCGTGGGAACCAGGCTGAGGGACTTCTCTTCCAACACTGGCTCCAAGCATTTACTCAAAAGGCGACCACGATGGGGAAGCAGATGAAGTTTCCCGGGCAGGTTCTGAGGGGGAGTATGGGGACAAAGGCCCCCAGTAGGGCTAGTATGCTGGATCCGGAGGGTGTTCTGGCAGGCCCCATGGCACGGGGAACTAATGGTCCCATGGTGGTTGCACTGGAGGATTTTGGCATGATGTAGATGGTCTTCTGGAGTATCCCTGCTGGTGGTAAGAGATGAATGTACCTTGCCCATCATCCAACTCCTCTGAAGATGAAAATTTGGACTCCAGTTCCAGAGTTGGCAGAAGAGCATAGACTGTCAGAATGGGCAGTGAGGGTCTTGTACCTGTGGCATGTCATGAGGGGGGATAAACCATCTCCCTAAGGGTGGAGGGTCCCAGCAAGCATGGTGATCTTGGTTCTTCCAAGACAAACAAGTCCTGGGGCTTGGGTGCTTTTCCTAATCTCCCTGGTGTTAAGGGTTCCCTCTCCTTACATGGTATTGGTGGTGGAATGGTGGACTTCCCCAGAGCAGGTGGGTCCCACACTTTGAGGTGCTGAAGTTGACAGTACCTGCGGTTCAGGACCTGTGACCGCCAGATCGCCCTGCTTGTGAGACTTCTTGTGTTTTTGCACTTTACAGTGTGTTTCTCCATGACTCAAACTCATGGAAGGAGCATCCCCTTTCTTTGGTTTCAAGGAAGACAACACTATACTTAAGGGCATGGTTCCTTACCTTCTGACTAGGTCCCACAGTGGGGTCCATAGTGATGGTACCACTGGTGCCGATCTGGACTCACTAACAGGAGGCACACTCATAGATGTTTCAGACTGATGTACAGGGGGTGGTCCCCCGGCCTGGATACAAGTGGGTGCTTCCGGAGGTGGAGAACCTGGCCTTCTGGGGTATAGCTGCAAACGACTGGCAAGGTACCACACCTGGATGCAATGTGGGCTTCTCCCAAGCAGCAGAGGCAGCACTGATTCATCACTGACCGAGAAGGAACACAGGCAGGAGGTGCAGATTTTAAAGCCTGGAGTCTTCAGCAAAGTCCAGTACCCACATGTGGATATTGGAGTGGAAGGGGGGTTACAGAGATACAAACTATGTATCCTATTCACTACAACTACTAAAACTACTATAAAACAGCTAAAACCATTATAAATCTCAAAATTCTAAAACTATGTACAATTTTTTAAAGGTGCATCACAGAGGAGAACATTGACCATTCCAACCTGGACCACGCGGCAGTGAGAAGGAACGAGTGATTCAATCAGTCCACCCTGCCCTTTATCACCTCAGATGAAACCATGAGGCAAGCCAGGGAGAATGAGCAGACCAACCGACACTACTTTCAAAGTCTCCGGCTCCAGAGGCATGGTGCGCATGCGTAAGCCCTCAGTGGAATACAATAGGGACCATCACTTGAAGAAATAAAACATTATTCAAATGTCTGAAGACATTTATACTTTCTGTTATACTTGATCTGTTAAACTGGATAATATGCTGACTATTGTTACAACACAAATCTACATACTTTGATACTTCATTTATCTGTATAAGCTAATTATTGGACCTTCAGACCTGCCACTTCATAACTTTTAGATTGCAGTGACGTTAAGAATCATCAGTGTCAGAGTCATGGAAATAGATCTTGGTTAAGTATGATGAAGAATTAACTGGAAGCAATTCAGGGCACTGGTAAAGCCTTAAATGCAGATATCTCTATGCCCCATCACAAACATTATTATCCATGGGGTTGCTATTGCCATTGTTTCCCAGGATTAAACTCTCCAGGTCTGGTGGCAGGACATTTTTAGAAAGGCCCATACCTCTGGAACCTGAATTTTCCAAGAGTCTTCCAAAGCCTGACTGTAGTGGGATGGCTGCCCCACTCCAATAGGCAGGGGTTAAAAGCAGCCAAGCTAGGCTGATTGGGGAAGCAGCCACAGCTGTAGCCAGCTCAATTAGGGTCCAGCTGGCCCTGATAAGAGGGCTGTGGGCCAGGAGCTGGGGGAGATTCTCTCCAGCCCTGGAGGAAGAAGGGCTAGCTGCCTGAGAGGAAGGTACCTGAACTGGAGCAGTGCTGGGGAATAGGGCAAGGGAGCTCCAGCCTGGTAAAACCCCAGGCTGCAGGCCTTGTTGAAGGTCTACAGAAGTACTGGGGCTGCAGAGATACAGCCTGGGAATAGGCAAAGGCAAATGCCAATGGTGAGTGGCCATTATAGACTGCAGTCTGCCCCAGGGAAAGGGGGCTAGATAATGACTGGCAGTAGCCACTGAGGCAAGGTAGGCTTAGAAGATGGGGGTTCCCCTGGGGAGGGGAGACCCAGAGAGTGGGGGTACTGCTGGGGCAGAACCCTGAGGTAAAGGGGCACTGGGGTCTGGGAGGGTCACAGGGCCTGAGGCAGGTGAGACACCAGCCAGCAGAGGGTGCTCCAGAGCTGGAGTTGCGCTAATTCCCAAGACTACCAGCAGGAGGCGCTGCACCGGTGAGTCTTCACTTTGCTACACTGACATTGGCAAGTTTCAAGATACAATGTATTTTTTGGTCAAACTTTTATTTCAACCATGGATTATTTCATAATAGTACCTACTGTCACACTGTCTGGGGTGGCTCACAACCGTGACTGCTAACCTCAAGGCAGACTGTCAAAAAGCAGAGCAGACACTCCAAAATGGTGGTATGTTCTACAATTAGATTTCACCAACCCAAAAACAAATATGAACTCCTGAAGCACTATAACAGTATTATCATGGAGTCACAGACTCCTTGGGCATTCCAGTCTATCTTGCCAGCCAGGCAAGCTGGACTTAGCGATAAATGGTCACTTACAACAACGATCACAAAATATTCAGGTTGCTTCCAGGGCCAAGAGACCAGTCACTTATCCCAGGTCATTTTGTACCTCAGATCTCACACCAAAGACAATGCTTGTAGCCAATCCTATAGTAAACTAACTAAGGATTTATTAACTAGGAAAGAGAAATTGGGGCGTTATTTACAGGTTAAAGCAGGCAACATATATATACAAATGAGTTACAGTCCATGGTTCCAAAAGGTGACAGAGTTGTAGTAAACTCGCAATTCAAAATGTCTTTTAGGGCTAACCTATGCCAAGCAGCATGGGATCTCTTGCTTATGTTTAGGAATCTTAGTCCCTCAGAGTCCAGACAGCAGAAAAGATCCAGTTTCTCCTTATCAGAGGTTTTTATCCACTCCTCGCCAGAGTCCAAACTGATGGGATGAGTTTATGCCCAAATCTCTCTTTCCTGGGGGGAATTAGGAATGCAGCCAACAGGGCCTCTGTCCTTTGATGCTACACAATACCTCATTTGCCTTCAACAGGCTATCTTGTATGTAGGACAAGCACTTTACCTTAATTAATGCTGCTTTGCCTGTTTGGTGAGTTACACAATTACAGAGGTTTACAATGCAAACACTCAATATATCTTTATATGATGAGCTATAAAGGTTATAAGTCAGTTCAATACAAGCAGCATCCTACAGACATTTCATAACATCTAAACACATTCTTGTCAACTTAACATCTAATCTCTATTTTGATAATGCTAACACACAGGTAAGCAAGACTGGTTTCCAGCTATGCATTTGTCAGTGTTCAGTGAGGCCTGCCTGGGGCATTGGCATGAGCTGGCACCCAGTCTGCCAGCGTCACACCTACCTCTTATCGTTCTTTTTGTCAGTAACTCTCAGACCACTTTACAACGGAGGAAGAAGCAGTATCCCTATTATACAGGTGGCATAACTGAGGCATACAGTGGGTAAGCTCCTTTGCCAAAGGACACCCAGCAGGCCTGTGGCAGTAATTGAACCAGGTGACCCAATGATACTTTTTTATTTCAAATATGGGCAACAAAACCAATAAATACTTTTATATAAAAAATACAAATATTTGAGATAAAGATATTGTTTCAGAATTGACATCATTATTGCAGGTTTAATACAGACCACTACCAAACCATCAGTTTCTCTTCAAATCTCTCCCTTCCAATCTATTCTGTACTCCTTACTTTGGCAAAACTTCCATTGAACTCAAAGTTTGGAGAACAGAATCAAAAAGGCTCAGAAAGCTAACCGCAGAGGGACAGATAATTAAGTGTGTGTATATTTTTAGAAACTCAGTTATGAGGCAGGATTCCTGAGAAATGGTTTGTGCAAACATTACCACAGCATGTCAATGACACAGAAGGGCCCTGTCCCCAAGACCCAGTCTCCAGAGCTCAGGAAAGAATTCAGTTTTGGGTTCATTTTATTTTATCATTAACACCCAAACCAAAATTTCTTCAGTTTTGCCCACCTACCGACACAGAAAGTAGCAGCAACTTTTGCCCCGGAAAACTACCTGTCTCTCGAAACAGTTGCAGATAATAGACCAGCCCCAATTATTTTACTTTTTGTAAAACTAATGAAAAAACAAGTTCATGCTGTTTTTACTAGTGATGCAATTTTTCCCCCACACAGCCAAACAAAAGCTGGGGATAAATTAATCAAGTTCTAGATAACACAAAACCCCCTGAATCAAATATTTTTTTTCAGCATTGGAAACCTAACATGAATCAAATGCTCAGTTTCTCGGCTTTAAAACAACCTTGACTAAAAGTCAAAATCCCCTAGTGGTGCTTTGACAGCTTTCCCATTTTTTGGACTTTAGGAAATACATCACATTGTCAAAGAAAGCATGAGTTGTTAATGCTTATCACATCAGGTTCTCGCTTAAAGGAAAATTCTGTCCCGTTCCACAGCATCAGAGGTTCCCAAAAGCAAGAGAAGGAGCAGGATTTCGAGGGTCCATTATGTAGGCTTTAGGGAACTGTGCTTAATAGGGGGTTCCTTGTAGGAACCTCCTATTTGCCTTGTAGGAGTGTTGAGCAGGCATAAAAAGTCAAAAGAGTGGTAAGGCTGGTGCATGTGTGACTACATTGATTCACTAGCTAATCCTCCCACAAGGGGGAACATAACATACACAAGGCTACTACCACACTGCAGATGCAGTAACAGTTGATAAATTGACACTTCATGGCCTGGTGATGAAGGATTATATATTTATTCACACAATCCCCCACAGATCTCTTTGGTGCACAGATCAGCTAGTCGGGCTGTGTTTAGCAAAAGAATGTGGGTCTTACTATACAATTCAGAGGTTAATGTTGTACTTCCTGTTAAGATGTGAATGATGCACCCAGATAATTTACCCATTTCCAGTATCAACCACCTATTACATTTAAAGTCTCTCTCCTGTTCTTTGTCTCAATCTCAGTGTGTTCATTATTTAGGCATCAATATAGGCTAAGGTAGTAAAGATCACTTCGGTCTCTCCCGCCATGCTGCTATGAGCATTTGAGTGTGTAAAGCACAAGATGTAGTAAGTACTGAAGGAAATTCTTGGGCTCAAACACACTCAGAGCTATCCACATGACATGCATCAACCTCTACTCCTGCATCCACTGAGAAAACAGCATCACCATGTGAAGCATCAAGGCTTCCAGAGCATTACAACTAGACAAAAGATAAGAAGGCAAAGAGAAGGTTACTCACCTTGTGCAGTAACTGAGGTTCTTCAAGATGTGTGTCCCTGTGGGTGCTCCAATCCAGGTGATGGTGCGTCCCTGCGCCTTTGCTTGGAGAGTTTTGCAGCAGCGCTCATATGGGTCGCGCATGCCTTTGGTGCTTCATCTAGCATGTGCGTGATGCAGATTCCTCAATTGCTTCTCTACCACAGAGTCTGCTTTAAACTCCAAAGTAGAAGGGAGGAGGGTAGTTAGTGGAGCACCCACAGGACACAGATCTCAAAGAACTTCAATTACTGCACAAGGTGAGTAACTTTCTTTTCTTCTTCAAGAGATGTCCCTGTGGGTGCTCCACATGGTGACTGTAGAGCAGTGCCCTCCTAGGATGGTAGGGGCTTTGGCATTGGTAGAGATGTAAGAGATGCCCTCACTGCCATCGAGTCGAGGTAAGCACAGGAAAACTCTAACTGAGCTGGTTCTATTGTCGATTTCTTTTTGTTTATTTGTAGACAGACTTTGGAAGCAATCTATCTACTGGTGGCGGAACGGTGAACAGATCAGTCGTTTGGGTAGAGTGAATGGCGTCTGATCGAGTGTGTGACTTTAAGAGACAGTCATCCAGATAAGGAAATATTATTCCTTGTTTTCTCAGGTGCGCCATTACTATTGTGAGGATCTTTGAGAAAACACGAGGCAGTGGTGACAGGCCGAAAGGTAAAACCTTGTATTGATAGTGGTCTGTGTCCAAAGTAAATCTCTGAAAACGCCTGTGGGCAGAGTGTATCCTAACATGAAAATAAGCATCCTGCGGGTCAAGGGCTGAAAATCAGTCCCCCTGCTCCAGCGCTGATATTATTGATGTTAAGGTGACCATCTTGAACCGTTGCTTTCTCACGAACTTGTTCAGTCACCTGAGATCGAGGATAGGTCGCCTCCCCCATTTTTCTTTTTGTTAAAAAATAGTGGGAGTAAAACCGGTTGTTCCTGCACAACACAGGGGGAGTTTCCACTGCCCCTAATTGGAGGAGATGACCTACCTCTTGGCATAGCAAATGTTCATGAGAGGGGTCCCTGAAGAGGGATGGGAGGGTATGGGGAGTATGGAAAGGAAGGGCATAGCCTGTATGGATGACTTCTAGGGCCCATTTGTCTGTGGTGATGGCAGCCCATTTCAGATAGGATGGGAGCAAATGGTCTCCAAATAGATGGGTGGATGGTGTAAGCACTGGAATGTAGGAGAGGTCTTTCAGACCCTCGACCAAGCCTTCAAATTTGTTTGTTAGAGGAAGGAGGTTGAGATGCTGCTGGTGGTAGAGGGTGTCGTCGTTGTGGTCTGTGTCTCTGTCGTTGTTGGTGGTGTTTGTAAGGCTTCTGGTGTTGCTGTGTCTACATTGGGTATCTATTCCTCTGATATGGTTGATACTTGTATTATCTCCTTTTTGTGGCATGTGTATGAATGCCGAGGGACCGGAAAATGGCCCATGAGTGTGCAGTACCTCATTGGTTTTGGCTGCAAACAATTTTCCTCCGTATTCTGTATCTCCCATGGGAATCCTGAGGAGTTAAACCGCAAGGCTCATTGCATAACCACAGCTGTAGCGGTGGACCTGGTGACCATGTCCGCAACATCTAGTGAGGCCCGTAGAGCCGTGTGTGCAATCATTTTTCCGTCAGACCAGAAATTTAAATGGTCTCTTTTCCTCTGGAATCTCATTAATAAAATCCATAAACTTGCCATCGTTCCTGTGGTCATCTTTGGCAAGTAGTGCCGTGTAATTTGCTACTCTGAACTGAAGCGTGGAATGAGAGTATACTTTGTGGCCGAATAGGTCCAAACTCTTACTATCTTTATCAAAAGGGGTGGATCGAAGGTGCTGTTTGCCCCTTTGGTTGGCTGCTTCCACTACCAGCAAGTTGGGTTCTGGGTGTGTGAATAGAAATTCAGATCCCTTCAAGGGAATATAATATAATTTCTGTCCACCCTTTTACAGGTTGTAGGTATGGTGGCTGGAGTTTGCCACACCATCTTTCTGTGGTCCATGATACCCCCATTGATTGGCAATGCTATCTTGGAGGAGGAAGAGCAATTCTGAGCTCATTGGCTACTCTTTTGAATAAGTCTTGGAAGTGGGTAAAATCATCTGCCGTGGTTGGTGGAGGCATAATAGCCTTGTCTGGTGAGGACGACAAATTGTTATGGGTTGGCGAGGTATCAGGAGCAGTGTCCTCTTCATGCTCTGCCATGGCTTCATCCCCTGTCTCGGTCGCTACTGTCTCTGAAGGTGGAGGTGAGGATCTGGTGTCTTCTCTTCGTGGGCTGGGGTGCCTGCTGTAGTGTCTTTTGTAAGACTCCCAGGGGTTCCAATATGGCTAGTGACCAGGAAAGGGCCTGGGTGGTGCTATCCATGGGTGATCGTACCATGGTGGGATGTCATGAGCATATGAGGACCACGGTCATAGAGGTCTAGCAGCCGTAGGTGTCCTTATTGGGGAGGAATGGTGAGGGGAGAGTACTCCTTCAACTTCCTCATCTTCATCACTCAAGAGCTGTGATGCTATCGGAGACAAATGTTGGTGTGGTACCGCGGGCCCCGGTGAGACATCAGTGCCTAAGAAAGGGGACTCTGAGATCCAGGAGACCAACAATTCCTTGTGTTGCAGAAAGTGGCGTGATGCCAATAGCCTCGGTGCCGAAGGGCAAGGTGCTGATTGCATCAGACAGTGCTGGAGGTGCCCGGAGTATTGTAGGTGCTGAGCCAGTGCGTGGCTGGCACCAATGAGAACGATTTAGTGGGTGACTGTTTTGTGTTGGTCTGCTCTATGTGGTGAAGAGGATGGCCATTTTTTGTGTGGATTTTTTTGGCCACCGGGGACCTTGGCAGTGAGGAGACTGGTGACCTATGCTGGGAAGAGGGTTCCTGCCCCGGGTCAGAGGCTGATCTTAATGACTTCTCCATCAAGATGAGTTTAAGTCTCAGGTCTCTATCCCTGGGTGCCTTAGCCATCAGTTTGTTACAGTGGGCACATTTCTGAGGAATGTGATCTTCCCCCAGGTAACAGACACATTGAGTTTGTCCATCTGACACCGGCATCGCTTCTCTGCACGTCGTGCATCTTTTAAATCCTCGTGAATCAGGAATTTTCCTAACCTAATACTAACTATAGTAAGGGATGGAAAAATAAAACTTTTTTTTAAAATAGGGGACGTAACTCTAATAACTGAATCTGAACTTGTCTAAACTATCCTAACTCACTAATTTATCTAAACTTATCTAGTGGAAACAAAGGTTTTCAACGGGACTGCTGAGCTCCACCTCAGGCCAGGGATGGTTTAGAAGGAACTGAGGAGTCCAGGTCGCGCACACGCTAGATGAAGCGCCAACGGTGCGCGAGGTAGGCACAGCGCTTGTGCAACCCTTACAGGCACTGCTGCAAAACTCTCCGAGCAAAGGCTCAGGGATGCACCATCACCTGGAGTGGAGCACCTAGAGGGACATCTCTTGAAGAGGAAACAAAGTTCATGCCTCTCTGTCAGTGTAGAACTGGAAGGCGTCATGGGGTTTTTTGCCCACAGACTAGGTTCCAAATTCTGTGCTAAGTTGTTGTACATTAATAGAAGTCTTCATTTATATCACTCCAAATTTAGGGTCTCAGCATCTACTAAGAGGGTGCTCAGGAACCTCATCTCCTCTTGACAATGACATCTTCCTCTCAGGTTCAGACCCCAACTCTGGTTTTAGAATGGTGTAGCTGAGCACTAAATTTAGTCCTGTGAATCTACCTCATTTTTATGACTATCTTCTCACAACACACACTTTCATTTAAAAAAATAATAAGCAATTGTATAGTTTCCAAGTATCATTAAGATCACAAACTAACTCTTTATAATGCATCATTTCTTTAGTTTTGCAAATCAATTAACTCAATGATCATTAGGTATATGGATGAATTAATCCTTTATTGGGCCCTTTTAGACTTCTTTTTCATAACACATTAATACATGAATGCTGGTTAGAAAAGACTGAGTTTGTTAACCTTCAGAACATTCAGCCAATTCTATATCTATAAAACAAATAAATAAAAATGACTGTTAAACAGTATTCCCCTCAGACCTTTCCTGAGTAAGCTGTGATAGTGGAATGAGTTCTATTTTAAACTTGATTATTGCAAGTTTTTTGTGTTTAATGTCAATATTGTAAATGTGCCAGATATTATTGATGAGCACCATATTTTAATAATCAATAAATACATATTCAATCTTTTTTGTCTATTTTACATAGAAACAAGAAATAAATGGCTTCTACAGATATCAGTTAGCAATTCAATAACAAAAATTGCCTATTTTTCATTTGGTCTTCTATTTTCAGTAGTATTCAGATAAATTATTGCAATTTTCCTCACAGTGCCAATTGTAACTGTTGTGTTCTCTTCCTCTTATGTTATTTCAAGCTCTGTGCTTTTGTCAAACAATGGCAGTAAAAAAAACTAACTATATTTTCCTATTACCAGTGCTAGTTCAATTTGATTAATACTACTTGATTTTATCATTAATTTTGATAGAAATGACATTGTAGTAAAAAGTCAGTATACTTTCTGTTCTTAGCTGGGAAACTTTGCATATAATGTAGAAATTCATATCAGTACCAGAAATTGTCAATTTGCCTAAATATGGATATACACATGTCAAATATTTATTTTTACTAATTTACATAGCACTTATTACCATGGTAGGTAGGTGTTTAGTAGCTACTTTCATCATCTGATTAGGGATACAATGTAAATTTGGGTAGATGTTTAATGAAGATTTCTGTCATACCTGCCAATGTTTCCCAAATCTTTTGGGTCTGGGAATTTTCTTGTTCAGTATTACTCTACATAAAAATCTGTTTTTATATTTTGAAATCTAGGACATCAGATTATGTTCACCAAACCCAGGCACTTCAGTCCAAAAGCATATAGATAGAAAACACATTTATAACTTAGGTTGCTTACAGGAGTAATGTTGATTTTACATAACCTAGCCAAAACTTCCATATGAAGTATTCTTTTCTAATAAGTAAAAGTAATATACTGTAGCAACTGTGACATTCTAATATATATCAACCTTCATCAACTATCCTATATAAAACTATCCTAAAATTTAATAAAATATTCTAATGCCAGAAATCATGCATCTGTAAATACATCTTAAACAGCCAGCGTGATACTGGGAAATGCTTAGCTTAAAACCTGTGTAAATAATGCTGTTAATGTTAGTTTTATAATCAATTAACCCAATGATCATTATGTATATGGATGGATTAGTCCTTTATGGGACCACTTTTAATAGCTTTAGTTATTTTTGGACTCTCCATTTGTTTGCACTCCAAAATTGTAAAATACAATTTATTCTGAAACCCATTTTAATTTCTATTAGGCAAACATAATTTTCCTTTGTTTCTAGTGAAGCAGAAGCCAACACGTCTCCCTTTCATTAACCTGTGTTTAGCAGCAAAATTATGGATTTAAGAATTAGCATAGCTATAAGAATAGCATTTGTTATTAGCTGCTTTCTGTAGAGCATCATATTATGTGTACAACATGAACACGCTGACTATTTAAAAAGAAAAATTCATAGAGAATTAATCTACTGCATATTGTTGTAATCAGACTGAAATGATGATCTGGGTATGTACTCCATCCCACCAGCTAGTGCAGGATTGTTCCCTACAATACATTTTCTAATGTTTCATCTATCAAATTTTAAATATCTTGAGTGAGGAGGCTTCCACTCTTCCTTTGGGAAACTATTTGACAGTCTGATCTCATTGTCAAAATTTTTTGCCTAAAATTCATTATTTCCTGATAGTGAAACAAAATTCCCCTTTCCTTTTAACCCATAACTTTTAGTTATATTTTCTTGTACCATCTCAAATATTTCCTATTAGGCATTTATCTTTTAAATATTTATAGAAAGCTATCACTTATCTCTCCCCATTTTAGCTATCATTCATCATTTAGGACCCTATCCAGGAAAGCATTTAAGTATGTGCTTAACTTTGAAGTCAATGTGACTACTCATGTCCTTCAATACATGCTTTGCTGGATCAAGGCCTTAGTTCCTTTAATCTTTCCTAGTAAAATCATTCCTTGTATCCCTAATTATCCCTAATAATTTTGATAGCTTTTCTCAATTCCCTCAATATGTCAATTTCTTTCTGATATTGAGAAGTATAGGCTCTGACTCCATGGTTGCTGCAGGGCTGGAGCACCCATGGAAAAAAATTAGTGGGTGCTTAGCACCCACCCACGACCAGCTCCCTTCCTCCCCTCTCAGTGCCTCCCGTCCACCATCAGCCCCGCTGATCAACTACTCCCCCACCCTCCCGACGTCTCCTGGCCACCACAATCAGCTGTTCCGCGGGGTGCAGGAGGCGCTGGGTGGAGGGGGAGGAGCGGGGGTGGGGTGTGCTCAGGGGAGGAGGCAGAACTGGGTGGGAAGAGATGTGGTGGGGGTGGAACAGGGGTGGCAAGAGGTGGAGCGGGGATGAGGTTTTGGGGGAAGGGGGGGGCGAGGCCTGGAGGAAGCTTGAGCTTGAGCACCCCCAGGGCGTGGAGGAAGCCGGCACCTGTGTTGAGAAGTCTACAGCAAAACATAAAGCCCAAAAGTCAGTATTGTAGCCATAGTAAAACACAGTATGTTAATTCATATCAGCTCATGTCACTGTCTCAGCCTCTTTCTATCACTCTCACAACTTCCAATAGAAATTATACTTTTAGTGACTTTAATGTACTGTGAAGGAACACTGTATTAAACTTTGTTGTACATTTGTATATAAACCAAAAATACATAGGAGCAATAGGATGGAAAATAGACAAAATAATGCTTAAAGTGACCTTTCCGTGGTGGAAGTCAATATTAGATACGAGTTTGCAGTCCAGTATTGTCTAAAAAAGGCAGTGTATTATTGGGCTGCACACACTGAGGTTGCACAAGTTCTTCTGTGAGTGCATCTATACTGGGAATAGTGAGACCTGTAGTTCTCCACCTGCGCTATTCTCATCATGGAGAAGTTAAAGTCTGCAGAGCCAAAGCAGGAGCAATGTACGTCTCCTGGGCTGGACTCTTCCCTCAGGCTGTTAAGTCTCCATCTTCTCCCCAGCGAACACTTTGGACAGTCTGCTCAGTCTCCAACTCCTCCCTCAGGGTACATCCTTGAACAGCATGGAGAGGGCTCTGCTGGAATAATGGGACGCTGCCCTGGAGGCAGCTGAGCCCCCTTTACATGAGGAATGGCCATGATCCCTGCCTGGATCAAAGGTGTGGGGGACAGGATCAGCCCTCTACCTTTTGTAACTTTTAGATCAAATTACTTTGCACCATTGTATTCAAAATCATATCCGTGAAAGCCACAAAGCATTAGTTATTGTTAATTTATAATTACCATTATAACACAGTATGATTCAGAATCAAGCATTTCATGGATAAAAATTAAAGAAGTGGCTGCACAAAGAAGTGGCTAGCTAATAAAGCACAACTGTTCGTAAAATAGGAAGCAAATTCATTCATTGGTACTTGAATTTTTTGTAAGAATCAAGCCACAGGAAAAAAAGTTCCAAACTATACCATTATGATAAAACAATACAAGATATATTTTAGATCATGTAATGACAGTGGAAAACTATTTTGCTGAAGGAATCTTTAAATAAAACCATTTAAAGTATGGCAGAAAGGTAGCTATTATAAAATCTAATTCATTTATTCGCTTATGAATACTGTATGTGTGCCTCTACAAAGCTATGCTACTTAATGTGATTCAGTGGCTATGAATATAATTTTCACCTTATTCACAGATCTGACCCTTCTCTGCAACATTAGTTTTCAATAATCAGCACTTTTATGTTTGTTATCTTATAGTAATATTTGGAAAATAAAAGACATGCACTAAATTTGACATCTATTAACTTTAATCCAGCCCACACCTTGCTTGGAATACTGCCATCTTGAGAACCATCTTTGTAAAGCATTCTTCACAAAGGAAGACTCAGTTATAAATCTTTCCTTCTATAAATATTACCAACTTAGCAACAATGTGATTAACTATGATTGTTACTAATAAAAGCAAGAGGTAGTTCCCTGAATTTCTTCATTTTGGACTGGAGATTAAGGAAATGCCTTTTTAATATCTGCAGAGAACGGATTCACTTCATACTGAGAAGTATTAGAACACGGAATGAAGTCTTTCTGATCAAACAATACCATAATAGCTTTTGTCTCATGTCAGTTTACGTTAGCCAGCATCAGAGGAGAAAATAAGCAGAGGCTTGCTATTGTGCCTCTATTTTAAAAGGGCCTTCCATCTGGTAGGAAGCAGAAGCCATCAGCACTGTAATTAAAATGCAATTACTGTCCCCTGCCGCAATCCCAGGACGACCATTCCATCTGTGTGATATACAGTGGAAAAAACACAATTTTTTGCACTTTTCTAGCTCCATTAAGTTTATTCTCTTTCTATTAATTAATCTAACAGCACTAAGGGGTCGTTCTTGTTTTGCAAACCAGAGTGTCACAAACTGTGCACTCACAAAGACTGAAATCACATGAATTTTTAAAACTCTGCACCATCCCCGTGACATAAAACCTTAATTACTTCTGACTAAATCTGTAATTAAAATATATCACCACAGCAGATTTACCTGTGCGTGTGGGTGTTGGAGTGCATGCTTCTGTGACTGTCACAAATGAATCACTCTGAGACGGTGTTATAAAAAGGAGATTAGGATGTACGAGTGAAAGGACACAGAACAGGGACTTGAAAATGAAAAACTGGCAGCAATCTAGGGAAAAGCTGTACACCACTAAAATAAGGAAGAGCTGCTATGTTATTTTATTCCTTTTCTTAAAAATAAAAATATGTTTTGTGTGTATATGTACAGTTTATTTTAGTCTTGCATTTTAGTATACTGTCATGAACTGTAATGATAAACATAGCATTAGATAAAACAACATCATACATTATGTGGTTCTCAACCAGAAGTCCGAGGCCCCCTGGGGGGCCGCAAGCAGGTTTCAGGGGGGGCTGCCAAGCAGGGCCAGCGTTAGACTCACTGGGGCCCAGGGCAAAAAGCCGAAGCCTGCCGCATGGGGTTGAAACTCGGGCCCTGAGCCCTGCCACCCAGGCTGAAGCCGAAGCCGAAGCCTGAGCAATGTAGAATCATAGAATCGTGGACTTTAAGGTCAGAAGGAACCATTATGATGGTCTAGTCTGACCTGCACAACGCAGGACACAGAATCTTACCCACCCACTCCTGTTTCAATCCCCTAACCTATGTCTGAGCTACTGAAGTCCTCAAATTGTGGTTTAAAGACTTCAAGGCACAGAGAATCCTCCAGTAAGTGACCCGTGCCCCACGCTGCAGAGGAAGGCAAAAAAACTCCAGGGCCTCTGCCAATCTGCCCTGGAGAAAAATTCCTTCCCGACCCCAAATATGGCAATCAGCTAAACCCTGAGCATGTGGGCAAGACTCACCAGCCAGACACCCAGGAAAGAATTCTCTGTAGTAACTCAGATCCCACCCCATCTAACATCCCTTCACAGGCCATTGGGCATATTTACCACTAATAGTCAACAACCAATTAATTGCCAAAAGAGGCTATCCCATCTTACCATCCCCTGTAGCTTTGTGGGGGCTCCCGTGGCATGAGGCCCCAGGCAATTGCCCTGTTGCTACCCCCTAATGCTGTCCCAGGTTTTTATATGCAGAAAACCCATTACTGTGACACAGGTGGGCTGGGGAGTTTTTATAGCATGTTGGGGGGGCCTCAGAAAGAAAAAGGTTGAGAACCCCTGTTGTAAAAGACAGGAGTCCTTAAATATTTTCATGGCCACTGACATTAAATACAGAGGCTGTCTCATGACTCACCTCTCCTCCCATTCAAAATTGGGCAGAGCACCTCTTTCCATTGGCAAGCATATAACATCCTTGTGGCTACTATAGCAACTGCTTACATTGGGAAAATAATATTAGGTAAATATTTAGGGTAGAATCCTGCCGCTACTGAATTCAATTGGAGTTTTACCTTTGACTTAAATGGAACCAGAATTTCACTCTTAGTGTACTTCTAACTGTCTTTTAATTGAATTTGGTAGATGGATATAAGAAGCCAACAATATGGGAGCCATCAGTTATCAGCAGACCACCTGCAAGAGCTATCCAGACTACCAGTGGTTTATGGAGAACCTATGCTGTAAAATGTCACAAAATGCAATACAGGCCATGATCCTGCAAATACTTAACTCGTATACTTGACTTTAACCAACTCTGAAGTTCACCCATTAAAGTTAAGAATGTGCATAAATATTTTCACAAATTCAATAAGGATACAAAATGTCTCCCACAGAAGTAATTGGGAGTTTTGCCATTTACCTCAACAGAGCAGTATTGGGACCACAATATGCAACTGAAGTTTTCAGACTTAAAATAATTTCATTTTTTTCCCCAATTAGCTCAGGTTTGTAATACTCCTGGGCAGGCTACATTCCACAGCTATTTATTCAGGCATTGGCAGAGGATGGCGTTTCATAAGGGCTATAGTATGGGGAGTTGTTAGGAGTTCAGATTTTATTTTGGGTGTTGTGGGATTAATTGCTCGTTTTTTATTTTGTAATTCACATTGAAGGGCCAGACAGGTATATTTTAAAAAAAATAATCAAAATTAATAAATATAAAACCAAACAAAATAAGTCCTAAGATTTACTGTTTTATCAGATGACCAGAAAGATAAATTTGTAGAATGTTAAGAGTGACATGAAAGTTATGTGGATGAAAGGATAAAAATAGCAAATTCTACATTAGGTGTCTATGGGAAATGGGTTGAGGGGGCTGGTACCTACATGTAAAGAGGCACACCAAAACAGAAAGCATTTTTATACGAACAGGGTTATAAAAATGTGTATAAAAAAATCACACAAGTTTCATTATCATGGCTTATGTTTTAAGCAAAACTCATGATATAAATACATTATTTTACTGCATATAGTATATGTTCATATAATAGAACAATAATGTATTATGTAAAATGATACCATAAACTCAAATATGCACCTTTCATCTGAAAGAGGCATAAACGAGTGACCGGAGTAGGGTTCTTATCACTGCTCTGATACTGCTCTCAGTTAAGCACTTCAGTTTCCCTATCAATAAAATAGAGACAATAATTCATACTTAACTCAAAAGGGTATTGTGAGGATTAGTTACTGGGCCCAATCCCAGGTACCTTTGATATCCAAACCACACAGAAGCAATACAGGAACAGGCCAAGTATTGTGTTCATGTTCAATATTAATATTTGAATGAGAGCCTATGACGGAATGTATAAACCCCTCACTGGTCAGGAGGGGTGGAGGAGCCACTCTGGGCTAAGGAGGCTTCGTCCTTCTGCCCTTGCCAAGCATGCTCAAGTTAGAGGCGGAGTTTAAAAGCCAGCCAGGCAGCTCAGTCAGGGGTCGGCAAGCCAGGGAGAAGGACGTGCCCTGGGAGCTCCAGGGAAGCACCGGAGCTGAGCCCACACTGAGCCAGAGAGCAGAGGAGCCACCGCACCCAGCAACTCAGAATAGAGCTGGAAGCCCGGAAAACAACATTTTCCAGTGTGGGGATGGAAGCAGCTGGATAGGGTGCAGACCAAGGTAGGAAGTGACTCAGGGAAGCTGACTTGAGGCTGATATCAGACGCCAACAGGTGAGCAGCTGAACCAGCCTCCAAGGGCTCTGGGTCGGAACCTGGTCGAGTGGGAGGGCCTGAGTTCCCCTACCCCACCCTGTACCCCTGTACTGTAGCCACTAGGTGGGGTTGCCACCCCGGGGACTGTAGCTACTAGGCAGGAGACCCATGCTCCTCTCTGATCACAGAGCCAAAAATCGTTACTGAAGATTTTCCCTTCAGCTGAACATCAGTTCTATTTGAGATGTTCTTCTGAACAACTGCATCTGACCTGCACCAATATCACAGACCCTTTCCATTCGGCCTTTAGACCAGAACATGGCATAAAGACAGCTCTAGTGATGCTGATGGAATATCTCTTCCTAGCCATGGACAATGGGCACATATCCACATTACCAGATCTTACCTAGGGATTGATCCAAAAGTCAGTGTGCACTTTATACAGGATCAAGCCCACACTGCACAGGTGGCATTATTTTCAACTTACACAATTGTTCATTTTTTCCTTTTTGAATGGATTTGTGTTGTTTATATTTTGAGACAATTAGTGAAAGAACAATATTCATTTTGGGTCAGAGTTACTATTATGCTGAGATTAAATCTGCATTATTTTGAGAAGAATATTGTAATAATAATATGTAACAATGCCATAATATGCACGATGGGATCAGCACACTGTTGTCACTCAGCAACCCTAATTGGCTTTTGAAACAGAGGGAAATTGATATAATAAAAAGATAAACAAACCACACACAAAAATATCCATTGTAATAAAATATATACAATCTCCAGTATACAGAATGTAATAAATGTAGAATTCCATGGAAGGTGATCTAGCAACATTACTATCAGTCCTTCGCAATCCCCTATAACATCACTTGTAATTTTGCTATGCAAAGATTATGGGAGACCATAAGAGTGATATTACAATCTATACTGAACAAGAACAGCTTGATGGAATTATATATTTGTACATACTGTAGTTGCTCATTTCTGATTCTAATTAAAAGAAAAATTAGCCATTTGTGGCCCCGCTTGTTTATGTGTTCTTGAAAGCACCTCCGTATAGCCCCCCACAAAAACTAATCTAAACTGGCAATGAAGAACTTTATGCTGCCCACAAATGTGGAGACTTGTACAGCTGATCCACAAAAAATTGTTTTAATTTGTTTTACAGTAGATTAAAGTACTGTATGATTAAGAGATGCAATGCTGCCTCCTCCGCTCATTGGCCTATGAGCTCAGTATCATAATACACACAACGTGTTCTCATGCAAAGGTAAAGAAAGAAGTATTCACCACAGTTTTGATGAACAACTGTGCACTGGGAGTTGTTTTGGTAAACTAGAGCATGAAGCAACACCAAACTAGTTCCTATATGATACGTTCTGAGCTACTTTTATTTATAGAATGTGGTCTCCCATTCATTTTAGTGTTTTCATATTAAATAAATATTCATGAAAATGCACTCTCCTTGAAATTGGGTCATTTAGACAGTCTATTTCATTAAAAATGCATTTATTTTTCTTACAGGTGCCATCCATTAAGACAGGGAATTGACAAATCAGCCAATGGCATTTGTCAAGTAGATGGTAGTCCTTTTGGAAAGTAACTGTTCTGTCCTTTACAAACAGCACTTTATAGTAAAATGGCTTCCTCTCATACTCACATCCTTTTTCTCCAGCATTTTTGCTGTGAGTGTCACGATGGGGGCATGGGTGGTCATGCCTAATAGCTAGAGCATGAGTCACTCTAGTGGTTGGAGCCAGAGTCAGGAACCAGAAGTCAAGCTGAAGAGCAACCAGGGCTGGCGCAGGACAGGAATTGGAGCGAGGGCCACTGACTCTGTCCTTGGCGTGGCTCCTACATGCTGTCATGTAGAAGGGTCCCTTAAATCCAGCCCCATCTCCTGTGTACTGTAACCGCACTGGTTCCATTGCACAGGGTGTTAGGAGACAGGAAATGAAAGGTCTGTAAGGTACCGTTGGCTGCATACTATTACCTATTTGTACTACGGCCAGAATGGAGGAGATTGTGGTAATCAAGATGGAAGATAAGGGCCTAGATAAGAGTCTTAGCTGTGTGTAGAAAGAGAAAAGGACACATATTACAGATATTATGGAGGAAGAAGTAATAAGATTTGGACATGGCTGATCGTGCAATTCTAGAGAAAGGTCAGAGTCAAAGATGACACTCAGGTTACAGGACTTGATGACTGGAAGGATGGTGGCAGTGTTAAAAGTGATAGAGAAAAGGTTATAAATGGGAGAATTGAAAAGGAAAGTTTTAGAGTATCTTATGCAGAGTAAAGGACACAGCAAGGTAGGGTACAGATATTCACCCTTTTGCAGAGACAACGTAAATCCTTTGCACCAATAAGTCCCACTTAACCCTTCACAAATCACGGGGGTGAATCTCATCTTTTGTGCATAAAAATAGGTAGTTCCAAACTAAGCAAATTTTAAGGGCCAACATTTAAAAATGCTGGTCTTTGATAACAGAACAATTAAATTAATGATAGATTTATGAGTAGTGGTGATTTTTATTATGTCTATTAGATTATGCCTACTTAGATAAACTAGATTTAGAAGCTTTACTTTTATCCTGAGATTTATTGTCAGCATTTGTTGCATGAAATTTTTAGGGGAAAAGAATGTAAGATTTGTCCCAACTTTTATGTATAAAGAGGATTTTTCTTATAGAAAGAAGAAGAAAAAAACCCTGAACTGTAATGGATATATTGTCTAACAATTTGAAGAGTCTTGAAAAAATACATTATTTTAAAGTATGTACACTATTACACTAATAAGTACCTCAGCACTTGTCATAAAAATGGTATAAAATGCTATAGAAAAGCATGTTCTTGAGTTAAATTATAGTATTACTTAAGGGAGATAGATTACTTAAAAATCATAAGAGGCTGGTAAAGGTCCATCTTTCAAGACAAAAATTAAGATTTTATTTTCAACAACTCATAGAACAATAAAGCGGGGAGAGAATTCTCAATTAACCAGCTCAATTCAAATCAGCCTTGCAAAATTCTAATCGCCCTTTTGCCTGGGGCGAGTAATTTTTTTTGACGGGCGAGTAAATTATCATTAGTCTTGTCATTATCATCAATCATCATGGTAAAATGCTGATGAGTAGATTTTGTGCCTGGGCTGGTACATTTTCATGGCAATTTTGTAAGGCAGGTTTAAATTAAGTGCAAACTGGGGACAAAAAAGAAGTAATACAGACTTTGTATAAAACCCTTCAACTGCATTCAGATAGGTATAACCCACTACATTTTATTATGTATTCAGAGGTATATCACATACATGTTTGTGACTCTTGTAAATCACCTAAGTGCCATTACTCCACTAGTTTACGTCATGCCTTAACCAAAAAGACCTGGATTTTACTTACATGCATGAAAAGTGCCACCAAATGCCACTGTCCTTACTGCATAACATTGCAAAGCATAAATCCAATAGAGGAGTTAAAAAGATTTCTGTGAGAAGAGCTCCACTAATCCATGTTAATGGAGTCGCCTTTCTCCACAGGTGACTGGCAAGCAGATAGACAAATAAGAAGACTGAAGAGTGTCCTGCCAGTAAGGGATGCAGTTGCCAAAGCAGAACTGGAGCCAATAGAGTGACTTTGCTAGAATTAAGACACTAAATGCAGCTGGTTAAACTCAAATGTCAACAATAACCGATCACTACTGCTAGGCTGACATATGCTCACTGGTGCTAATCTCACAGAAACCCATTTTACAATACAAAATTTCCTCTCTTTCAAGTCACTCCAGCTATGACCTCAACTGTTCAACAAGAACTTTTAAAAAAGAGAGATACATACTTATTACAGGCAATGCTGGTAAAACTGCTTATTATTAAGGTTGCCCAACACTTTCCATTTTACAACCCTGTTTTCAGTTGTTTACAACTTTACCAAATTTCAACCATTGGAGCTGAAATTTTCCATGATGGAAAAAAAAATATCAGCCAAAAAAAAAAAAAAAAAACAGCCCAAAACAGTTCAGCCATATCCAAAAGCGAGGCTACGAAAAAATACATTGTTTGTCCATGTAAAAAAATTTTGGTGACTCTCTCTTTGAAATACTCTAGCAGGACCATGCTCTGCAGCAGAGACTTGAAATATGGCAGTGGGTGGCCTCTGTGTCACAGTAATAAGCACAGATTTTTTTTTAAACTATTTAGGCATTGCTGAGCTCAGCCTTGCATCGTCTAACTGATTTAGGAGCCTAAATCTCTTTTGCAATCGGAGTCTAAACCCCATTGGCTGTTGATGGGATTGAGACCTCTAAGTGCCTAAATCCCTTTTGCAAAAGAGATTTAGGCCCCTAAATCAGTTAGGCAATCCAATTCTGGGTGCAACAAAGCTAAAAATCTTGGTCATAGATTTTAAGGTGAGAAGCAGGGCCGGCTCCAGGCACCAGCGGAGCAAGCACGTGCCGGGGCAGCACATGCTAAGGGGCGGCATTCCATCCATTCTTGGGGCGGCAGAGTCCGAGCCGCTTTTTTTTTTTTTTTTTGCTTGGGGCGGCAAAAATGGTAGAGCCGGCCCTGGTGAGAAGGGACCACCTGATCATCCAGTCTGATCTCCTATACCTCACAGGGCACTAACCACCACCTGGCCACCCCCACACCAAGACCAGCAACCAGAATTAGACCAATGTGTTACAACCATCAAGGGACTAAACAATTGTGTGACACAGGCTGAGAACAGGAGGTGAACCAAGATGCACCAAGGCCAGAGGCTCCTGCTATGGCAGAGAATTGATTAAGTGAGATGATCCTAGCAAGTAACCCAGGCCCCATCAATACAACCCTCAGTTTGTGAGCAAGACTTACCAGTTAAGCACCTTAGAAAGAAAATTCTCAGCACCGCCTCAGAACACTGATCCACCCCATCCAGTGTCCCATCTTCAGCTGTGGCCATCTCTGATGCTTCAGAGGAAGGGAGAGAGGGAAAAAAAGACCAGAATATACTGGGGGAGGGAGGAAATTTCCTTCCTGATTCCTTCAGGTGACTGTCTGAAGCCTGGAAGCATGAGATTTTAGAAAAATAAGAACTGGACTGTACCTTTGCCATCCCTGGGAAAATCTATCCAAATTTGGGCAGGTTATAAGTCTTTGAAAAAAAAATCATAGTTCACACATAATCAGTAGAGACTTGTTAGAGCTTAACAGCTAAAATCTCAGATGATTCCATCTGCACTAGGCATGCGCTAGCCTGTGGTTGAGCAGGGCTTCCCATGCAATTGCAGCTCTGAACTGCAGCAGGTCATGCCAGGTATGGGTCCAATTACTGGAACTGAGAGCAAGAAGAGTGCCTTTACTGTGCATTCCATGCCCCCTCTGCTGGGCCCAGGCCATGTGGAGGAAGAAGCTGTCTCATTTGAATGTAGAGGGGAAGGGAGCAGTAGACTGAGGGCAGGTCTTCACTACAGGGGGGGGTCGATTTAAGATACGCAAATTCAGCTACGCGAATAGCATAGCTGAATTCGACGTATCGCAGCCGACTTACCCCGCTGTAAGGACGGTGGCAAAATCGACCTCCGCGGCTTCCTGTCGACGGCGCTTACTCCCACCTCCGCTGGTGGAGTAAGAGCGTCGATTCGGGGATCGATTGTCGCGTCCCGACGAGACGCGATAATTCGATCCCCGAGAGGTCGATTTCTACCCGCTGATTCAGGCGGGTAGTGTAGACCTAGCCTCAGACAAGGAGCTGGAAACGAATGGGACTGGAGGCTGTGGGGAGAGGAGACAAACTGCAAATAGCAGTTAGGGTGGGAGGAAACTGAAACTGGGAGCCACAAGGGGGGAAATTGGGACTAGCTGCACAAGGAACTGGGACTGGGAGGGAAATAGAACAGAGTCTGGGAGGCAGTGGGGGTGGGGGGAGACGGAGACTGGATGAGGGCAACATGGGGAAACTGGGAGTGGCTAGGTGAAGAGATAGAACTAGGAATGGGGAGAAGGGGAGAGAAACCTGACAAGGAACCCAGGTGCAGGAGGAAACTGAAACTGGCTGTGCAAGTAGAGTAGGACAAGCAGCCAGGCTTGGGATCAGAGGAGAGCTTGAGATTGGATGAGGAGCCAAGGAAGGGAGCAGTTGAGTCCTGCACTGGAGAACTGGATTCTACACCTGTCTTTGCCAAAGAATTATTATGTAGATTTGGGGGGGGGGGGAATGGATGGATTCAAAGAGAGGGGTGACATGGTGAAAGCAACTGGCTAGAAAAAAAGATCTTTTGCAGCAGCATTCTGAATGAATACGAGAAAGGGAAGGCTCCATTTGACAAGGCCAGAGAAAAGGATATTGCAGTAACTGAGACAAAAGCGTTAGTTGTGTGGATAGATAGGAAAGGCTATATTTTAGAAAAGTTATGTATAAAAAATCTGCAAGCATTAGTTAAACCCTGGATGTGAGGACCTAGAGAGAGATCCAAGTTGAAGATGATGCCCAGGTGACAGGCCTGAGTGACAGGCAGGAGGTGGTATTGTCCATAGCGATTGAGAAAGGACATGGGTGAGGGCTAGTGGGGAAAGATTAAGAGCTCTGTTTTAGCCGTGTTGAGCTTCAGTTGGCAGCTAGACATTCAAACAGAGAGGTCAGAATGATAGGTAGAGATTTAGTTTGGAGAGAAGGAGACAGGTCTGGAATAGAGAGGCATATCTGTGAGTCGTCAGCACATAGATAGTTGAATTTGTGTTTGCAGTTGAGATTACTCACAGATAAGATGAAGAGGGAGAAGAGGACACATCCCTGTGGAACCTCCACAGAAGGTTGGAGAGGGAGGATGAGGAGGATCCTCCAAAGGATATGCTGAATGAGTGGTTAGACAGGTAGGAAGAGAATGAGGAGAGGACAGAAGCACAAAAGTCAAGGGAGAACAAATTTTCAAGAAGAGGAGCATGGTCTGTGTCAAAGGCAGTTGATAGATCAGGGAGGATAAAGATGGAGTACTAGATCTGCAATTTGCCTAGAAAGAAGTAATTGGAGACTTTGGGGAGAACAGTTTCAGTGGAGAGTGAAAGGTGGAAGCCAGACTGGAGAGGATCAAGGATGGAACTGGATGAGGAGAGGAACTCTAGACAGCAATTGAGCATAGAGATGAAAGGGAGATGGAGTGGTAGCTGAAGAGGAAAGTGCAGTCAAGGGTATTATTTTTAAGACAGGAGAGACTAAAGCATGCTTGTATTGTGAGGGGAAGAGCCAGAGGAAAGTGAGAGATTAAGAAGAGTAAGAGAGGGGATGAGAGTGGGTGCAAGAGAGATCAGGAGTTGGGATGTGCATAACTGAATTAAAGCCCCTCGAATCCTAGAATACATTGGTTAAATGTGGCACCAGTCCACGCACCAGCATCCACTCAATAATATACAGTGAAGATGTGGATGGATTTCCAAGTGGCTGATTTGCCAATTTATTGTATGGGGGCCATTGCTCTTTTTCCTCAAGAAAGGGCTTCTTGTTTAACCATGTGTCCTTTGACTAATAAGAAGAAAGGAACACTAAAAGTATGCTTCTAGGATATCTGAATTAATCCATTGAGCAATATAAGATTTTGAAACTGCTTTGCTTTTTTGAGCTGTTTCAAAACAAATAAAAAATTTGTCAGATGTTTTGTCTAGGCAGAATTTAAAGGCTTGGTCTACATCATGCAAGTGCAGTTATCACAATATGGACTGGGCCAGAAGGACAGAAGATTGATATCTTGATGATTATGGTATGTGGAATTTTCCTTCAGACTAAATTTGGAAACTTTCTCGGGGCCACTGTGTTAGGATAAATAGTAATGAATGCAAATTTGCGAGAAAAGGTTGTAATTTCTCATATTGTTCTGGATGAGGTCAAAACCAAAAACACCCCTTTGAAAGAAAGTTCAAAGAGACTGTGGCCATAAATTTAATAATTTCAAAGGGAGGATGGCAAAGACTTCTGAGTATCATTGACCTCTGAAAGGGGGAGCAAGTTCATGAAACTTGGGCTGATGTAATAAAAGCTTTAGCTAAGGGACATGATCCAATAGGGAAATCATCGACAGTTCCTCTGATAGCATTGAACACAGATGCTTGACCTTTTTAGTACTTAGGCTTCTTGAAAGAAAACAAGACAGTAAGAGATTTCTCACCCTCAGAGGGAAAATTCTTTTATTATCATACCATACTGAGAAGGTTTTCCAGACTCTGTTGTACAAATCATGTTACTTGGCTTTGAGAGTTAAGAGGGTCAAGCATGAAATCAAAGAAAGCCTCATTATTCAAACTCAGTCTTTCACAAACCATACCTGCAGAAATGAGATTGGCATGATGTATAGGACCCTGACAGAGCTGACTGTGTGTTTAAGGAAGAGGCTAAGTCCATCTATGGTAATCAGAGTCACTTCTGCAAACCATTTTTCTTCAGGACCAAGATGGTGCTATGAGCATGAGCCTACTTCATCCCTTTTGTCTTTCTTATTGCTTTTGGGATAAAGGGAAAGGAAGAGAAGACATAGGAAAAAGTTCAGATTCTAAGACAGAGTAACCACATCACTAGGGCATATAGGTAATGTATGTGCTGTTGTAAAAGAGAGGCATTTTCCAATTTTGGCTTACACAAAATAAATCTATCGATTGAGTCCCCCACAACTCAAGCAACTGCTGGAAATTTTGAAGGCTGAGACTCCATTCCTCATGTAAACACTGGAGCAGCTAAGCCAACCTGTTGTGATGTTTATCCTCAGGCTAGATGAACTTCTTAGAGAACTAAAGGATTATTTACAGCTGAAACTTGAAGGCAATAAGAGGTAGTTTAGGAACAGATTAATTTCCATATTGGTCTATCTAGTCCAGTATCCTGTTTCTGAAAGTGGCGAGTACCAACTGCTTCAAAAGAAGCTGCAAGAACTCGGCAGTAAGCAGTTACAGAATTACCCCAAGAAAAACTTTTTCTTAATCCCCATTATTTAGAGGTAGGATGATGCCCTTGAGAGTTTATACCTCTACCAGTTTTCCAGTCAGTTGATATGAAGGTGCCTCTCACTTCTGACCATTTTCCTAGGACAGACGTTCTATTCATATGGGTAATCCACCCAAGGAATCTAGTGTCTGTGCTTATAATGGTCCAGACTGGGTTTGACAGAATTCCCTGAAATGTGCCATTTTCATCCACCAGTCTACACAATTCCTGACATTGTATGCTACTGTAAGCTTCTTTCCTAAAGAGCATACTTTATGATCCTCCTGAGAGAAGCAATTAAAACAAGTGTTTGATGTGCAGATAGGACCAATAAATATGTTTAATAGATTCACATTCTTGGCAACTAATCATAAATGAGACAGACTACCCTCATGTGCAGCACATTTATGTGCAGGAGCTAACCGTGAGAACTTACTACAATGGTATAACCAAAGCAGCTGAAGGACTTTCAGGTTGAGGAATGAGGCTTGCAGACCACCCTTAATGATAAAAGTAAGAATTTCTGGGTCTTTTCCTGGGTGGCAAGGGGAAAAAAAATGATTTTGGCTTCCTTGTTTCTTAAATGAGCCTGTCGGCAAATCAGCAATTTAGAGGGAGATGAACGACGTTTTCTGAGGATTTATGAAAACTCTGGTTGCTGACTCTGAACCTCAAATATTTTCAATGTAACATTGCAATAGGATGTGTATTCAGATCTATTAAAGCTAAACAGTCTCCATGCTGAACTGCTGCAATTATAGGGATTCCTTCTTCCGTTTCTTCTATACTAACAGCTGATCCAACTGAAATCACAGACTTCTCTGAAGCCTTTGGGGAATTTGGGCACTGACAACAGAGAGAAAATATCCATGGTCTAGCTCATCTGAGGGACACTATTAATAACAGAGGTTCTGAACACATAGGTCCACAGCTTTTTTAAAAACAAATTCAGAGAGAGGAGAGAAAACACTTCTTGAACCGTAAGGTAGTGAGACTAATTCTATGCACTACAACAGTTGGTATGATTCAAGGATCTGCCTATCATGTTCTCCCGGTGTGTGAAAATCCCTCCCTGAGTGGAAGAAAAGGTGGAGGAAAGTCAGAATATGGATCTGTTCGGATGATGATGGTTGAGGATTTCCCTCTGGTACTTGTTGCAGTATCCAAAACCAGAAAAATGGGATCTGAATAGTTGATGTGACTTTTTAAATTAACTTGATTATCAGCTTTAGACAACTCATCCCCAAAAAGTCTGCCCTTTTGAATGTTAAAGAAGTTTCTTTGTGCTGAAACTGTGACCTCTTTTTACAGCCAGATGGTCTGATTCTTCTCTCACATCCATTGGTGAAATCTGCTATAACTTTACTGAAGTTAACTTAGTCACACCAATGTAAACAGTATCTGAGATGAGATTCAAGGGCAGAGGCTCATGACAGCAATAACCCCAAGGGCCATATAGAACCACTAAAACTTTGAAAATGCCCAAGGAGGAATCACCTGCTGGTAATTCTCTCTAAACAATTGGGCACAGTTTAGTTTCCTTTGGATCAAAACCAAGAGTTGCTGTCAGGGTGCAGCAATTTTTCAATGTCCTTTAGCCTTAGACCAGTGGTCCCCAAACTGTAGGGTGCGCTCCCCTAGGAGGGCAAGGAGCAGGGCCGGCTCCAGGCACCAGCGGAGGAAGCATGTGCCTGGGGTGGCACATGCTAAGGGGCGGCATTCTGTTCATTGGGGTGGCACAGTCCGAGCGGCTTTTTTTTTTTTTTTTTTTTTTTTTTTTTT
>NW_020664455.1:927674-955051 GCF_002925995.2 Terrapene triunguis | reverse complement strand
GTGCAATCCAGACCAGTAAGGGATTGTGTCACCGCCTGTCCTGCAAACTTGGGTGCCTCACAATGCTTTGCTGTTGTAGTTTCCAACCTGGGCCACAGCCATCCGGCATGCAGGTCATGCCCTGAGTGTCTGTGTATAGCTGCAGCCCTGGTCCAGCAGCTCTGACCCTAGCACCCTGTCAGCAACACACCAGTCACATTCTAATTTCCACCAGCCTTGATTACTAATAGCAGGTGAAACCAATATACACCCAGTCCCAAATTTTCCCAAAAACATGGGTTCTGCACAGTCCAGCCCTCTCCTGGACATCTCAGATATTAAGATCTGTTGACTCTGGTCATTTATTCAACAGTTTGCTACTTTAACTGGTGTCACCAAATAGTTCAGTTTAAACGCAGCACTGGATCGGTTTAGATTAAAAATAAAACAAGTTTATCAAGAAAAGAAGATAGGACTTTAAGTGAATTCAAGTATATGAGATAAAGTCAGAAATGGTTACAAGCAAATAAAAATGGAAATACGTATCTAAAACTCTAAAACTTAATCTAGCAAGTTTTGGGTCAAGGCTCTGTTTAAGATGGTCTTTCTTACCCACAGTCTTCCAGCAAGATGGTGAATGACCCTTTCCCTGGTCAGGATCTCTCCCAGATCAAAAGGTGCTGGTGCCTTTATCATCTTAGGCCAGGGGTTCTCAAACTGGGGGTCAAACCCCGCTTTGCCTCCAGCATTTATAATGGTGTTAAATATGTAAAAAAGTGTTTTTAATTTATAAGGGGGTCACACTCAGAGTCTTGCTATGTGAAAGGGGTCACCAGTAAATAAGTTTGAGAGCCACAGTCTTAGGCGAAAGAGAGATAACTTGAGATTTTCTGCCCCTTTCTTTAATAGTCCAGTGAATCTCTGAAGATTACCCCTCAAAGCAAAGTTTATTCAGACAGTGAGGAAGGTGACTTGGACTCCAGTGATGGAGTCTTCATGCTCTTTCTCGCCATCTGTGTTTGATGAAATGCAAATTTGCTGTTTCCTGTCATCTCCTCCCCATGCTGTCGTCATGGCCCTGTTTATTACTTATATGTAAACTGAGGTAAAACACATTCCTTTGTTTAGGACAGAGCTGTTTAACAACCAGCAGTATTCAAGATGTGTCAATCCCACACTACCACAACCTACTCTATAACTCCTAAAAATTTTGTACCCTGGTATTACCACGTCCCATTGATTATCTTCATTCCACCAAGATTCCACTGTGACGCTGGCAGATCAGGTCATGCCAGAGTGTATTCAGGTCAATTCATTTGTGTATTTATATAGATCAAAGTAATTTTTGAATGCATAAGAGTGTATTTGGTGTTTAAACTTCATGAAAACTAATGGGATGTTACATGCATTGTTTTTACTTATCTATGTCCTGTTATAACATAATAGCAAACATTTACATTATAAATACCCTTGTAACTAAATAACTCATCAGATATAAAGAAGCCTCGTGGAATGCTAATGAAGGAGTTTATCAGAAAAAGTGCTAATTCCAAAGCAAATGGCCATTGCGTGTGATAACCAGAGGTCAGAGACTCAAAATGCATTCCTCACTCACTGTCATCAAAGCCCAAGTGTGTAGCGAGACTATCAGCTTGTTTTCTGTGAGAAGCTATAAGAAAGGATTCAAAAAAGATCCTTCATCTCTGAACTGTTTGGACTCTTACAGGGAAGTATGCCAGATGCAAAGTGGAGCTCCCCAGAGACAATCTGGGTACCCTGAAAAGACTTTTGAGAAATTGACAGTTTAATACATCACTGCCACCATTTGGAGTTACAAACTGTGATTCACATGTCTGTACATATATTTTTACCTGCTTTAACCTCTCTATAACTCTCATTCTTTTTTCTTAGCTAATAAACCTTTACTTAATTTACTATAGAATTGGCTGCCAGTGCTGTCTTTCATGTAAGATCCAGACTAGCAATTGATCTGGGGTAAGTGACTGGTCTTTTGGGACTGGGAGCACCTGATATGGTGTGATTTTTGGTTCAAGTAACCTTTTATTACAAAGTCCAGTTTATCTGGGTGGCACAGCAGGCAGGAGAGTCTAAGGGCACTGTAACCATGCCTTTGTGGGTCACAAATGAGAATACCAGATTCAAGACAAACTGCTGAGAAATAGGGCAGATACACCCCAAAACTGGAGGTTATTCTCCCACGAGATATACCAAACCAGCAACATAAGGAAACTTCTGTTTCACCACAGTGGCTAACAAGAAGTCAGAACAGCAATTTCCTTAGGCATTCCAGTCCTTGTATCACCACAAAAAAACACTAGACTTAGAGATGAGTGGTTCTTTAAAACCAATTTCATCAAATAAAAGGTTCTTCTGATCCCAAAGGACCAGCCACACACCCAGATCAATATACAACTCAGATCTTACCAAAAAATCATACTATTGCCAACCCTTTAGTAACCAAAATCTAAAGGTTTATTTATAGAAAGAAAGAAAAAGAAAGAAAGTTAAAATTGGTTAAAGGAATCAAATACATACAACAATTGCAAAGTTCTTGGTTCAGGCTTCTAGCAGTGATGGAATAAACTGCTGGCTTAAGTCAAGTCTCTGGTTGCTTCCAAATCATTGGAAGGTCCTCAGTCCCTTGGTTAGAATGCTCCCATTAGTATAAGTCCATAGTCCAGAGGCTTGAGCAGGAAAGAGTCTGGAACAGGAAAGAGGCAAAATGGAGATGTTTCCCGGGCCTTAGATAGCTTATGCCATGTGGCGGGAAATCCATTGTTTTATACAAAGCCTTCAGAACAGCTAATGGAAAATTACTGGTAAAAGATTGAGTATGGAGTCACATGAACATAAGAACGGCCGTACTGGGTCAGACCAAAGGTCCATCTAGCCCAGTATCCTGTCTACAGACAGTGGCCAATGCCAGGTTCACTCCCTCTGGGTCACCTAACAGGTAATGATCAAGTGATCTCTCTCCTGCCATCCGTCTCCACCCTCTAACAAACAGAGGCTAGGGATACCATTCCTTACCCATCCTGGCTAATAGCCATTAATGGACTTAACCTCCATGAATTTATGTAGTTCTCTTTTAAACGCTATTATAGTCCTCACCTTCACAACCTCCTCAGGCAAGGAGTTCCACAAGTTGACTGTGCGCTGTGTATAGAAGAACTTCCTTTTATTTGTTTTAAACCTGCTGCCCATTAATTTCATTTGGTGGTCCCTAGTTCTTGTATTATGGGAATAAGTAAATAACTTTTCCTTATCTACTTTCTCCACATCACTCATGATTTTATATACCTCTATCATATCCCCCCTTAGTCTCCTCTTTTCCAAGTTGAAAAGTCCTAGCCTCTTTAATCTCTCCTCATATGGGACCCATTCCAAAACCCTAATCATTTTAGTTGCCCTTCTCTGAACCTTTTCTAGTGCCAGTATATCTTTTTTGAGATGAGGAGACCACATCTGTACGCAGTATTCAAGATGTGGGAGTACCATCGATTTATATAAGGGCAATAATATATTCTCTGTCTTATTCTCTATCCCCTTTTTAATGATTCCTAACATCCTGTTTGCTTTTTTGACTGCCTCTGCACACTATGTGGACGTCTTCAGAGATGACTCTGATCCACGATGACTCCAAGATATTTTTCCTGATTTGTTGTAGCTAAATTAGCCCCCATCATATTGTATGTATAGTTGGGGTTATTTTTTCCAATGTGCATTACTTTACATTTATCCACATTCAATTTCATTTGCCATTTTGTTGCCCAATCACTTAGAGTACGTCTATACTTACCTCCGGGTTCGGCGGTAAGCAATCGATCTTCTGGGATCAATTTATCGCGTCTTGTCTAGACATGATAAATCGATCCCGGACGTGCTCACCGTCGACACCGGTACTCCTGCTCCGCGAGAGGAGTATGCGGAGTCGACGGGGGAGCCTGCCTGCCACGTGTGGACCCGCGGTAAGGACCTTGTAGTTCGAACTAAGATACTTCGACTTCAGCTACGTTATTCACGTAGCTGAAGTTGCGTATCTTAGGCCTGGTCTACACTAACCCCCCAATTCGAACTAAGGCACGCAACTTCAGCTACGTGAATAACGTAGCTGAAGTTCGAAGTACCTTAGTTCGAACTTACCTCGGTCCAGACGCGGCAGGCAGGCTCCCCCGTCGACTCCGCGGTACTCCTCTCGTCGAGCAGGAGTACCGCAGTCGACGGCGAGCACTTCCGGGTTCGAATTATCTCGTCCAGACAAGACGCGATAAGTCGAACCCAGAAGTTCGATTGCTTGCCGCCGAACTAGCGGCTGGGTATAGACGTACCCTTAGTTCGAACTGGGGGGTTAGTGTGGACCAGCCCTTAATTTTGTGAGATCTTTTTGAAGTTCTTCACAGTCTGCTTTGGTCTTAACTATCTTGGGCAGTTTAGTGTCGTCTGCAAACTTTGCCACCTCACTTTTTACCCCTTTCTCCAGATCATTTATGAATAAGTTGAATAGGATTGGTCCTAGGACTGACCCTTGGGGAACACCACTAGTTACCCCTCTCCATTCACATGGGCAAGTTGCATGTCCATGCATAACTTTGCTTAGTCATGGCAGGAAATTCCATTAAGTGTAGACAGGCGTCTCCCATGGTCCATTGTCAGTTAAGTATTCCTTGATGAGCCACTTAATTTGAATAGTCCCTTCAAGATGTGCAGGCTAAATACCTTGTGAGCGTTACCCCAAGAGCAAGCATTTGAAATCCAGGTTTAGAGCCAATACTCATAGCTTCAAGTACAAAAATTATACATGCATACAAATAGCATAATCATATTCAGCAAATCATGCCCTTTCCATAGACACCTTACTTGACAACCTTTGTACAAGATTTGTTGCAAATATAAAACAGTGGTTGCAACAATGATCTATATGGTCATATTTTAATCAGATAACATCACAGACACTGTCTGTGACTCCGTGGTAAGACTGGTATAGTGATCCAGGAGTTCCCATTTGTTACTGACTTGGTGAAATCTATTTATAGAGCAAACCACCATTTTGAGGTGGATGCCCTGCTTTCTGACAGTCTGCCCTGAGGTAGGCATTCACAGTTGTGAGCCACGCCAGACAGCTTGACATCCATGATGCCTATTATATCAATATCCTCATTTAATGCCAAGCACTCTAGTTCACCTATCTTAGTATTTAGACTTCTAGCATTTGTATGTAAGCACTTGTACATTTTGACAAAATTCAGTTGGTTGCCTACATATGTTATATTTAAATGGGACTACTTTACATTTGACTGTTCCTCATTAGCTCCTGCACTTTATCAACTTCTTTCCTATCCTGTTTACTAGGACACAGAGTTCCCCCTTTAATAAATTCATCCCTAAGAGATGTCTCTGTCCAAACCATGTGCTCCTCCACACCTGTCTGCTTTCCCTGAGTCCTTAGTTTAAAAAATTGTCTACAACCTTTTTAATTTTACATGCCAGCAGTCTGGTTTCATTTTGGTTTAGGTGGAGCCCACGCTTCCTGTATAGGATCCTCCTTTCCCAAAAGTTTCCCCAGTTCCAGTAGACATAAAAGCCTCCTCCTTACACTATAGACTCATCCATGCATTGAGACGGTGCAATTCTGCCCGTCTTCCTGGGCTTGTGCTTGGAACTGGAAGCGTTTCAGAGAATGTTACCATGGAGGTCCTGGATGTTAATCTCTTACCTAGCAGCCTAATTGTGACCACCAAGACCTCTATCGTATCTTTCCTTATGTCACTGGTACCTACATGTGCCACAACTACTGGCTCCTCCCCAGCACTGCATATAAGTCTATCTAGATGTCTTGTGAGAGCCGCAATCTTTGTACCCAGCAGGCAATTTACCATGCGGTTCTCCTTGTCATCACAAACCCACTTTCTAGGTTTCTAATAATGAAATCCCCCCGTTGCTATTACTTGGCTCTTACTTGTAACTGGGGTTTAATCTGAAGTAATGGGCTTAATCTGCAGGGTCATTAAGTACTCGAATAGGTTTCCAAGAGAGGTTGTGGAATCCCCCTCATTGGATGTTTTTAAGAACAGATTGAACAAACACGTCAGGGATGATCTAGGTTTACTTGGTCCTCCCTCAGCACAGGGGGCTGAACTTGATGACATTTCAAGGTCCTTTTCAGCCCTACATTTCTATGATTATATTAAAAGGTCTTGCTCTCTCTTTCCCTCTTCTGGGGACAGCGAACTTCACTTTCTTTAAAGTTGTAGGGTGATTAGAATCCTTAATCCACAGCTCTGAGTATAACTTTGATTAAGTGACTCAAGTCTTCTGAATTCAAGCTCCTCAGGGAAAAGTCCTCTGACTCACAGTCCAACTCCAAAGAGGATGAAGAGACAATTTTCCTTTCTTATAAAGTAAAAATCAACCGAAGCAGCAGTATTTCTTACTCCCATCCTACCATACACCATTTGATCACCGGTCATGTGGCCGATACAGTACTATATGTAACGTCTATTGTAGTTTAGCACCGTTGCATTAATATTATGTTATCAAATGTCCCAGAGGACTTATCAGTCCTGCTTGATATAAAGTCTAAATATATCAACTGAAATGCAGGGTTTTATTTGCATGTTAGTATGAAATCTGGTAGTTTGAATTACAATTTCTGCTCTGGACTCCGTGGATACACTTTGATAACAACATTATGGCCATTTGATTATAATGTCAAAAAACTGCTATGAGTGATTATTAAGGCTAGCAATTACAATGAAATCTTCTGGTGAGAGACCCATTTTTATTGAAGTCCCACACTGCTATTGTCCTGCACGTAAATTGCCAACTCAATTTAATCACTCAAATATCCTTTTACATATTGTTCATCCTCCTTCTTCCTTAAAACAATCAAACCAAAGAGGTCCACCCTTAAGGAGGTGCAGCATGCAAATCTGTTTTGCATTGAATCAGCTCTGTTAAGTGGTGCCATGGGGCAGTCTTAGATCATTGCCTCAGCTCCTCTCCTCTTTGCCCCCTTTGGGGTGCCTTCTGACCCAGCAGATGTTATGCAAGGAGCAGACCCTGTATGAGGAGAGTGCATGGACTCAACTACACCTACCAGACAAAGCAAGGGAATGCTTCCCTTTTGCACAATCTGGCCCTATATTTTCAGATGAACAGATAGCATTGCTAAAATGAGTGTCAATTATTTTGGGAACAAGCTAACAAATTTTTTTTTTTTTTTTTTTTTTTGAAGGCTATGACTAAGCGCTTGGTTATTTGGGGCTAACAAGAGAGTTTTAAAGTTAATTAATTTGGAAGAGTTATAAATGCAAGCAGTTAAGAATTGCCATTACTTTTATTGAAATAATTTGAGTTGGTTAAATAAAAATCCACTGGCAGGAGTCAATATACTGATTGTAAATTGTTAAAATCCTGGGACTAGTTTAAGATAATTCTCTACTTAGTGTATTAATCCTGTGATAAACAGGTGGGGTAACAAATAAAAGCACTTGCAAATGGTTGTTTTGTTGTAAAATAATTTTGTGATTTACTAGTGAACTGAATACTGAAATACTGCAGAGTGAAAAATATTGTAAGCTGCCATATTTATACTAAGTAATTAAGCTTATTGTTACCTAAAGTAACCAGTCACTCATCACAATTAAATACTATATGATTTGATTCTTTCAGAGTGTTTATTTTTTAAACACCTACCAGTGGGATAATCTGTAGGTCGGGGGGTGGGGCGGGTGGGGGGAAGGTTCCTGGTCAGATGCTTAGTGATTATTCAGTCCTAAAAAGTCTCCTTTGTAACTAGGCGCTAATAGCTTTGGTAAAGGTTGGCAGTTAATTGTTCTGTAAAATTACCTGGTGCTCAGACTGACAACCAATTTTGCCACCTGCAGGAAAATGTTACAATCTCTATAAGTATTGTTTGCACTGAAATGATATTGCCTATAGACGTTATGTTTAAGAAGAGATTATTTCTTTGCAAGAAACTGGCCATTATTCAGTGCCTTTTATACCAGCTGAAAGGACCAACGTAATTTCATTACTTTCCCTGTAGATTTTCTGTGTCCTTAAAATCCTTCATAAGCATAAGCACCCACTTTTGTTGTTCACATCGAGATCTGGAAATGCACTCGTTATGACTGTTATTCTTGACCCAACCAAAGTGGAATCAAACTATGATCCTAAGGCCAAAAGTGACTCACCAACTATGCCTCCCTCCAGCAAACTAATCCAAATGTTTTATACATATTTAAATATCTACTAACTTATGATCGCAGGAATCTTTTGTAATGTATAACTATGCTCCTATATATTTAAACACTTCTCAGAACTACTTAACATAGTACCTGTATCATTCCAGATAGTATGTGGTACTGAACCTATCCTCTTCCTAATTAACTCTCTAGGGACTTCATCATTTGTGCAAACTTTCAGCCACACAGAACTCACAGATAATGAGAGTCAATCTCCTTCATAATAACTTCACTCTGAACTTAGAACTTAACCTTAAAATTTATCTCCATATGTACCAATTTAAAATTAAACATTTCTGCCTGTATAATTGTTTAAAACCTGCAAACATTTACACGTTTGTATATAAACATACTTACACATACATACTTAAACGTCATGTATATAATCATATAATCTACAGATAATTACAACAATTTTATTTGTATGTTTTCAATATAACGTATAACATTATGTACTTTTCTATTTTTTAAAACATTGTCACTGATGGAAACATTGTGTGATTACAAATAAATGCACTATTACCCCCAAATGGACATGACATTTGTACACCTAGCAATAGCAGACAAAACAAGGTACAGCACAGATCACTAAATAATAAGTATGCTCCAACTCTCCTACTGTTCAGAAAACAAAATAGCAAACGCAATAGTCACATTCTGCCCCAAGAAATTCCAAAATTAAGTTGTTCAATCTACAGTCAATTACATTAACATAAAAAGCCACTAAATGTGTTAGAAAATGGCATACTAACACTTTTCCAGAGTTTTTCAAAGAAAAAAAATCACAGGCATTGACACTACTGACAAATTGTAAATTGAAGTGCTGAAAAAATGTCTCCATTCCAGTCATATGAAACTATGTATTCAAATTTAAAACATCTAGGCCAACATTTTCAAAAGTTCTGTAAATTCTCCAGCCCCTCTCCCTCCCAGTATTTTAACTATAATCTTACCATCACCAGCTTTCACAATTTTATCACAAGTCTCACAATATTTGATATTTTTCTGAAAGTTCCAGCTCTTGGAACCCAGAGATTGCAGGAAAATCTCAGCTTTCTTTCTTTTCTTTAAAATAAGTTGATATCCCTCAGGTTGTGGAGAAAAGTTTGAAATTATGAAGTGTGTGTACCCTAAAGGCTTAGAGGGCAAGGAAAAGGCCCCCAAAATTATTATTCTCAAGACAATCTCATGATTTTGAGACGGCCTGACTCATGAATTTTGAATGTTTGGTGTTGGCAATAGTGTAGTTTACAGTACAAAAACTACTTTAACAGAACCTCAGTGTTGTCAGGCAAACCCAAAGAACCACAGAAACTTCTGTGGACTGTCCAGCTGCAGGAAGAGGTATATGGACAGATCTAGGATAGTAAGAGAAGAGAATGAGATATAGGAGCATATCTGCATGTGCCCACCCTCCTCCCCATCCTTCCTTCCATATAACTTTGCAGCTGTGTAGCATGCATGGCTGGTTAACAGTGACCTTCTACAGCAAAGTAACATTTCCCCAGAATAACTACACAGGACGCCTGTCCAGAAAGCAGTGGATATTTTCTTGCATTTCAGGACCTTAATTAGAACATGTATTTTAAATAGAACAGTACATGCTCAGTAGAAGATTTTAAAGTTCAATATCTTGGTTCTTTAGAATAGTAATATTTGTTTTCAATTCCAAAAGTGGTTAGTCCACAATACCGTATGTTCTAACTGGTAACAGAAATCAAACTGTTTTTAATCTACAGTAGTATTAAAGAAATCTAAAAAATCCTAACTTCCCATTTTTATATTTTGTATCATGATAGCTGCATGGATTATTCTTTTTTGTAAATATTTCATAACAAAATTGCTTTTGAAGTGATACGAATCGTCAGATTTGTTTAAGGGGGTATTGCCTTAAATTGTGTGTGTGGTTTTTTTGTGTGGGTTTTTTTTTTTTTTTTGATGAATAAAAGACATTCTTAGTTAATATTTGAGACCAAACATTCCTAGTTAAAAGTATAGACACAACAGATAGTTCTAGTCCTAGTCACCAGACTTCTGCACTGACAGACAACAGCCACCTCACGAATATCTAACTGTTGTAATATCTACATACATGCTAATTTTCTATCACTACAGAAATTTGGCTTTCTATAAATATAGGAGTTTTGTAATTAACAGAACTATTCACTGTCTATCTACTTTCATTTTTAACAAACAAGCATGTCACTTTATTTGTTAAAAGTGACAAAGAGTCCTGTGGCACCTTATAGACTAACAGAAGTATTGGAGCATAAGCTTTCGTGGGTGAATACCCACTTCGTCAGACGCATGTGGGTATTCACCCATGAAAGCTTATGCTCCAATACTTCTGTTAGTCTATAAGGTGCCACAGGACTCTGTCGCTTTTTACAGATCCAGACAAACACAGCTACCCCTCTGATACTTTACTTTATTTGCTAGAATTTCAAAATCAAATACTATTATTCATCTGATGACTCAGACCTTATGTATAACAAGCTTTACACTGGAGCTAATTATATGGCTAACAAACATTCATGAACATTTGGTTTATAATGGAAACCATAACATGACTGCCACTATAATGGCACTATCATGATGCAATTACAATGAATCACAATAATCTGTGAAGTGTTTTGTAATACTTGATATGCAATATAAAGATCAACTGTATTGTGTTGTTTCACTTAAATAGGCAGAGCAGAAATTATTTATGCTAAGGGTTCATTTCTCCATATGCTTTACATATACGTTTACACTTCGCTCCCAGTTTTAAAAAGTACTGAGTTGTCCAAAAAATTAAAACATTTTTTCTGTTGATTAGCTTTCTAATAATATATTTTGTGAAAATGCTAACTCTACTTTTCTTAAGATCCAGCTTCTAAGTCTGTCGGGGCATTAACTCATCAATGTTTTTAAAGAAGCATGGCTATTTTTCTGGCAAGAAAATTACATAGTGGTCAGTGTGTTCAAAAATAGAACAAGTATCAGGGGGTAGCCGTGTTAGTCTGTATCTACAAAAACAACAAGGAGTCTGGTGGCACCTTAAAGACTAACAGATTTATTTGGGCATAAGCTTTCGTGGGTAACGTGAGGTTTTTACCCACGAAAGCTTATGGCCAAATAAATCTGTTAGTCTTTAAGGTGCCACCAGACTCAGAAAAATAGAACAGTTTGGCACAGCTAAAATGAGCATTAAGTTGCAGGTTTATGGAAACATCACATTTAATGGATGTCATGACCACAAACTATCACCTACTACATTTGTTTCTTAGCACAAAGTAAAAAAATGGTTCAGGTGTGATGAAATCTGGATAGGATACTTAACCATTGTGGTACTCGAGTAAAAACTGGGCAACATAGGTACCAGAGGACAATGAGGTCCACTTCTTCAAAAGGTAAAGATTTTGGTCAACAAACAATAAAAAATGCACCCACAATTGTGCATGCAATTAATGCACTAGCACACAAACACAAATTAGCTGTGTAACTGTTATACTTTTGCATCTTTAAATCTCTAAGGATGGTCAGAGAAAATACACACTTTGAGTGCGCCCTAATGGAGACTTTACTTTTGTTCTTTCTTGTATTAATCTTAATCTAGAATAAATGTCATTCTGATGGAAAGCATCTTTTCCCCCTTTGTATATAGCAAACCTAATGTGGGCATTTTGTCTTCCTCTGTGTTTTTTCTACAATGCTGAGCACTTTTTTATAAGTGCCAACTGTAAACTGTAACAAATAATAACTAAAACTAGCCATTTGTACACTCACTTGCCTGCTTTTTGTGCTCAAATTGCCCTCTGAGAAGATTTTTCCATCTGGAAGCCCATCCCTGATTCTCTCCACCCTGCTCTCACCCTTTGAACTCTTCCCTGCCTACCCAGAGAAGTGTAAAAAGATAGATGATGACAAATAGTCCATCATTTTTATTTAACTCTACACAAAAATCATGGAATTAACAAGAAACGTGATAAACATCTCCACCTCATCCTTCCTCTGAATTTCGTCTATTTAGAATGCACGCTCTTTGGGATAGTGACTTTTCCATTAGCTGTAAAGTTCCTAGCACACCTATGGTGCTAAATAAATAATATAATAATTCCAGATACTTGGGTGACTTACAGTACATGGCAATTGGCACAAAAATGTTCACTGGATCACCTGTTTAGACAGATATAATTAGTGTGGTAATTGTGCCTTCATTAGGTTGTGTACAGACTTCCCTCAGTGTTAAAAGGCATATTCTGATTGGCCAGTAGGGCCTTCCCGGTAATCCCTCTGCCACATAACAACTCTCAGTGTTACAAAGCTGGGACTTCATTATAAAAAATGAAAACACTTGCTTTAGTGCATTATATTAAATGGGAGCGAGTTAACAGGGGAGAAGATACAAATCTTTTAAATATTTTAACTTCCCCTTTATTTTTAAAGGTAAGCAAATCCCCACCTTCCTAAACCAGGTCCCTTCTCAGACAGAAATGCAAAACATGCAGCTAGGCATTTGTAGACCAGTTTTAAAAAAGCCTCTGTAATCCCAGCTGCCCTTTCAGCAGTGGCAAAGGGTGCAGCATCCTGATTACAGCCACAATTTTTATTAGTAAATGTAAAAACAATACACCCGTGTTAATGTAATATTAAGGATGCATAGTTGAAACTAGAATGAGTCAGGGAATTAAAACGTTACGCTTTCAATTGTGACACCATCTCAAACACACTGCACATCCTGTATGTTTTATGGCAGATATTTTAGGACATAAAGAGAAATATATTAAGCTATATTTAAAAGAAAAGCAGGATTAAATATAATATATGTATAATGGCTGCTGTTCCAACCTCAATAACTCTTTCTGCTTTTTTGTGCTTTTACCTGTGCAACCAAAAGAATGCATTGATTGACTAACAGATTTAGAAATATTTTAACTTCTCTTTTTGTTCTTAGATTTATATTCCCTTGTTTTTGATAGTTAATCTATTTAGATTCACTCTGCAAGCCAACTTGGATGAAAGGTTAACACATTGCTAATTGAGAGATACTGGATATTACTTTGAACAGCTTTTATGGAAGAGGATATGAATTCAATAAAGCTGAATTAGCATGAAATAAGGTTAATTCAGAGCCTGCATATTTACTAATTGATTTAAAATTTTCTCTTTTAATGTTTCCTTTTTTCATTCAGGAAAGTAACTGTTTGTTATGCACTTTGCTAAGTTACTTGTTTCAGTTTAGCAAAAAAACCAGAGATGGATCAACCTCAGACTGGTATATCCAAAGCCCCATTCCTCCTACCCCAGCTCTATCATTCAGATAAACAGGGGCTCAGAAATGAACTACCCCTAAAGTTAGATTTTGCATCTCTAACAAAAATCTCTTTCATGAAGACAATTAGTATTTGAACTATTTCTCTGTAGTCTGTTGCCATTATCTGGCAAATAACTGGTTCAAGTACAGAAAGAAATCAACTATCTAATAGTCTATGTTTAGAAAAGTGCTTTAGTGCACTATCATTAAATTATTTGACCTGTTTTCAAGAATGATAAAAATCCTGTTATGATTTTTTCAGAGAAACCTGAAAAAATAGACTCTTAGAAGATATGTCCATAGTGAAATTCTATTATTAAATAGTTAACAAGCACAGACTAGCTTTCCTGTATATGGATACAGATCTTATTTCTCAATAATTGTATACAGGTCAAACTTGTTTCATACAATAAAAATTATAATAGAAACATAAATTTTAATATAATAGGCCATATTTCAACAAATTCAATTTGCATTAGTCCAGCACAGGTAGTTATTTATTACAGTGTATACACACATAATCTTGATGTTTTGAAGGTGACTCAGACTGGCTGAGTAAGTAAGCCAGGGACAGCCAGTGAAAGCATTTACTCAGCATCTAGGGTACATATTACAAGCTCAGCTCTGCATGAAGGGCAATTTGGACCATAAAGAAGCAGCAAACTGAATCAAGGACAAGCATACTTTAATACTTCCAATCTCATGAACTGAGAACAAAATCCCATTTTTAAAGAAAAAATGTAAAGACAAAAAATAACATGGTTCATAAAAATAGTTCAAGTACAATGCTGAGAATTTAGCATCATCCATAATGAAAGTATGTCTATTATTGTGTGGGGAATAGCATAAGAGCTTATGTTTTAAAAATTAAGTTCAAGGCTAGTGAATTTATCTCTGAATTTTCTCTCCTTTTTTCATTAAATAGAAAGCAATTAGATTTCATGCTACTGCCATTTAAAAAGCTATATAATCTAGTAGTGCTGAGAAAAAGAAAAGAGTCCTGAAAGAAAGAGAAAGTGAAGGTGGGGAGATGAAAGGATCGACTGGAGGAACAACAGAGAAAGTGGAGCCCTGAAAGTAGATAGATAGAGAAAAACAAACAGACAAGAAACAGAGCATGAGAAGACAAATTCTACACTTGGATGGGCAAGCACATCTCTCAATGACTTTAGCACAAGTATAACACACCATCAGAGGACACAATTTTACCCTACAAAGGACCCTACTAAAAGATCTATGAATTAGAAACAGGTTCCTCCAAGGATCTGTATGTCTGGCAGGAGCATAATTTCAGAAAAATTTGAGGCGGGGAAGAATTATGTCAGCATCCACACATCCGTTTATCCACTAGACTACGGCGGCTCCTTGGAGGTTAGCAGGCCAGTCCCATCCTGGAGCAGCTGTGTGGGTGCTGGAGTCAGAGGGGCCAAAGGTCCATTGCCCTTCACTTTTTAAACAAGCCCCATCCAGAGGAGCCCATTCCCTGCTGGCATGAAGGAGGGGAGGCCAGGCCAAAACTGAGGGACAGCACGACCCTATGCGCTAGATTGCAGTGCCACTCACTGAAATTTGTCCCAGCCAATCTTCTGTTATGATGGAGGGGTGGCCAGGCCAAATTTATGAGAGTGGCATTGCAACCTGCCATAGTCCCCCACTTTTGCAGTCCTTCTGGTGCCTTTGGTGAGGACCTGGAGGAGGGCAGGGTTCACTGATGGCCAACCCTGGGCAGGAATCGGGACCCAGCTCCTTCAGCACTAAGCTCCGGCAGCTCTGAAAAGTCAGGGGAAGGAGGGAACAAGTAATCATTAGGAACAAAATTCTAAAGGTCTGATGACAAAAATCTCAAGGGCCCTCATATTCTTACCAAATACACAATCACAACATTATGGTTTATTTTTTCAGTATTTAACATTGACATAAAACTATATTACATTAGCTCTTGAATCAAGTTTGCCCATTACTAATTTTGTCCCAGTCTCCTTGATCTGCCTTATATTGCTGTTATGCTCTGCTACAATACTGACCGTTCCATTTGTACTGTCTTGGCAGTAAGTCCCATTTAAATCAGTAGATATACATGCCTGAATGAAAACTTTATCTTTAGATACCTGCACTTCTGAGAATTTTATAAATGGTTTTGTTTCTTAAAGGTATAATTTGAATTCAACAATTAGAAAGGACATTTCACAACAAAAGCTGAATTTGGGTGCCTTAAAATAATAGTTTCAAATCTAACTGGAGAAAGGTAACTACAATGCTTAGTTATTATTTCTAAGTGCTTTATATGTGCGAGTTACAGTACAAATATTAACTACTTAATTCCTGTGATTTATGTATCATCCCCATTTTACAGACAGGGAAACTGAGCCAGAGTGACATGCCCAAGGCCACAGAGTAAGTTAACAGCAAAACTGGAATCAGAACACAGGATTTCCTTTCCCCGAAGTCTCTGCTCTTTCCTGCAGACTACAGTGCTGCATTTGTGCTAGCATACACAGCAGAACTTTTTCAAGATACTTGAATGTTCATCATGGTGTATCTCAGATCCGAAACAGGCCCACTGATTTTCAAAATTTAGAAACTAACAAATGAAACATTTATTCAAATATGTCTCAGTCCTGCAGGGTGATGAGCATGCCAGCCCTCATCTGGCAAAGCACGTTCTTAACTTTCAATTTGAGTTAATTTCCATTGGCAGTTCCACTGACATCAACAGGACTACGTGTGAGTTTAAAGTTAAGCACATGCTTAACTGCTTTGCTGGATTGGGATCAGAATGCAGCCAGCCTTGCAGGAATGAGCCTACACAGGTTGCGGTCCTGGAAATCTTACTCACACGATTAGTCCTCATTCATGCAAGTACTCCCACTGACTTCAATGGGGTTAGAGAGAGTAAGGCCTACACATGTGAATGGTGGATTGTAAAATAATCCCTATGATTATGGTTTGTAAACAGAACTGTGTGAAATTCAGCTAATTTGCTATACATGTGTTTATATTAACTATCTCTGGTTTCTGTCTGCAGGGGGTTGCACCATAGGATGTGCACATATTTCATTGGGAACATTTTGCGGAGCTCTATATACAAGTCATTTGTAATGTAAAATATTTTAATTTCCCCTAGGTAATGAGAAAGTAAAGGAGGTAATCAAGATGTAAATCAAGATCCTGCTGTTTTCCTGCTAATACAAGCTTGCCTTGAGTTTCATACAGTAATTCTGACTTACTAAAAAAAATAAACAGTGTGCTTAAAATATTTTTTTTAAGTTTGGACAGACTCTGCTACTTTATTTATATCACTGGTTTCTACTGCATTTTGTACATCAGTTTCAAGTTAGAAATATTTCATACAAAATAAAATAAAAATATCTAAACCTTAACCATAAGAAAAGATTAAAAAGCATTGGAACAAAAAAGAATCATATTGCTTTTGCAGTTTCCTATGGGGAAATCTTTCCTCTTAGGAGACAGTCAAACACAAGAAGTCTGCTAAGAATGTGCAGGGAAAAAAGATATTGTCCCCAGTGCTTCAGCATTCACTAAGATGTGTCAAGTTTAAATGAATCATTAAAAAAATGTCTCTTCCCTTGTGGGGAATCAGTTTCTAAAAAAGAACAGTCAAATGAGTACTCAGTATAATATGACACAGTGCTTGGAATTTAGAGTATGACAGAGTTCTTTCCTTGAACATCGATTACAACAATGCACCAGTTATTTTGTCTGGAAAAGAAATAACATTTTCCCCCGTGTTCTGTTGTTTTATATAATATCTTAGCAACCTGGAATTATATTAATTTAGCAATACTGCTTTGGAGTAGATATAGGCCTGAACTGAATCTAAATACCATTGTGCCTTAGTTGGAAAGGTAAGGCTACAGTTGTTACACTGGGTCAAAAAGGGAAAGGATAGGAGAGGGCTCAAACATGCTTGAGAAAGATGGGATAAAATGAAAATAGATTAAACTGTATACAGAAATGAGCAAATACAAAAAAGTGTTATTTAAAGGTAAAATACTTTAAAAAAGAACACCAATGGAAGATTTTTTTAAAAGGACAAAGTAGGCAAGGGTTAAAATAAAAAAAATGAAAAAATATCAGAAATCAAGTGTTACATCCCTTCCCCCTTATTTTCTATTCTATGTCTATATGGTACCTGTTTAGGCCCCAATCCTGCAAAGTCTTATGTTTGTGGTTAAATTTATGGACTGTGAGGAGTCCCATGGACTTTGATGGCACTATTCACTGAGTGTAAAGTTGAGCACATGTGTAAGTCTTTGCAGGACTGGAACTTTAGACTATAAGATCATCATAGTAGGGACCTTGCCTTTATAGCAATCTGTAAAGCACTTACCACTGTGTGAGAGCTCTATAACAATAATATTGATAACAGCTTCCAAATTTTTATGGTCAGCTAGATCAGAACAGATAAGCAATCTAGAATGCATCCAATACTGCAGATATTTCAGAGCCTAGTTTCCCCTACTTCTTCCCCCAAGTTTAGTAAGATGATACTATGGTATCTTGGCCTTATAAAATCTTTTAGCATCAGAAGCCATTGCCACCCACTTTTTGGGAAATCTAACCAAACTGAAGACAGCTGCAGATTGTTTATGCTTAAAAGGGCCTCTGTCGGATCTGATAACCCAGTTACTTCATGGTAAGTGAAGGAGAGCCCATAGGCTGTCTTTGAGGCACCTGATTTCATGATTTCTGCAATGGGTGAGGAAAGAGTGAGGTTCTAAAAATATGCATTTTCCTTCCTTCACCCCATGAGGTCAAACCAAGCCACTATGATAGGTCAATGCTTACTTCTCAGCAGCTTGTGTCCCAAAGATGTCCCTGTAAGAGAGAGTGGCCATTGGAAAGACAGGGTTAGACTCCACAGCCCGGATAAATTCTTGGGTAAAAAAGCCAACATATGTCACCTCTTGACTGACATTTGTTATGGGCTCTCCATTTATATTTAAAGCCAAAGGTGTGGCACATACAGGGAATCCTAGAAAGTTTAAACTGGGAGATGGATTGTTCTACATTTTCCCCTAAGTGATAAACTGTGGCTGAAATCAAGTATCGGGGGTAGCCGTGTTAGTCTGTATCTACAAAAACAACAAGGAGTCTGGTGGCACCTTAAAGACTAACAGATTTATTTGGGCACAAGCTTTCGTGGGTGCATCCGAAGAAGTGAGGTTTTTACCCACGAAAGCTTATGCCCAAATAAATCTGTTAGTCTTTAAGGTGCCACCAGACTCCTTGTTGTTTTTGTGGCTGAAATGTGCAACCTTAGTCCTTCTGACTCTATTGTGGTCAAAATACCATCTAAATAGAAAAATTCCTATTACCAAAATTTCAAGCAAGGTGAAAAAGAGTCTCTTTGAAGCCAGTAAGTTTGGCCTTTGATTTCTTTCCAGCTAGGCTTGAGGTTGACTATCCTCCATCCTCAGTTCAAGTTTTCCATTTGTTAATTTCTATATTACTTTGGCTAAATTGGCCAGAGTGGGGAAGTCAAGAGATTTGGGGAGCATTTTAACAACCATACCAATTCAAAGTCTTTTCTGCTCTAATATATTAGCTGGGATGTACCTGTTTTCTCTTCAAGTTATAAATAATCCATCATTCTCAGAAGCAGCCCCACTGTGTCGGCCAGCTTTAGTGAACTTTGTACTATACCCAATATAGTTAGGTTCTGAAGTCAGCGCGTAAGGCGAAAATCGCGTATAGTCAAACGCTCATTGAGTGGAATGGCGGGCGGAATCGCCCACACTACAGGTGCAGTATTTAAATTGTTATTTTTCTCTTTTTTGTTTTGTTTTGCCCAGCGCATATAGTTAAAATCGTGTAAGTTAAATGCGCCTATGATGCGACTCCACTGTAATTCACTGTTCCCCAACCCAACCTGGGTCTGTACTGGGATGAGTGGAAACCACTCTGAGCAAGGAGATTTTTTTCAAATTGTGCTACTTAGCAGTATGGTAAACTCTGTTGCAACCAACAGATAATGCACCAGGGTTTATGCACACTTTGTATTGCTGAGAAAGTCAAAGTCATGAAATAAAGATTCACTTTCAAGAGGTAAGCCTCTAGTCCTTAATTGCTTCTCTAGTAAAGTGGTTCATGGTAAGTATCCAATTTTCAGATGCTACATAGACACAACCAGATGCATACACAGAAATCCCAATTTGTGTTAAAACATTTTAGAATATTCTTTCTTTTTCCACTCATCAGGATAAAAGCTTCTTCAATTTTATATTGTATATGTATGCAGTTTGTGCGATGTCAGACTTTAAGGGACAGAAGCAGAGGGACTCCCAGATAGGAAGCCATGGTCCTGTGAAATTGATGTGAATGACAGTATTGAAGAACAATACTGAGACAAGAAAATTCAGGCAAGTGGGAAAGTGTTGCAATAGCATCTGCTTGGATGGGTTTTCCATTTTCCATGGTCTTAGTCAAAGCTGTCTTCTGGCTACAGCATTATAGGTGATAGTTCTAGACTATGAAATATGGGAATCTAATGAAGCATCACAAAAAAGTGATGCTAAAGATTTTTTATAAAAGGTGGATGAGACTGACATCCTTTGAGCTTAACGCTAACTTCAGGTTGTTACACTATGCTAGGATTATTCTGGCAAAACAAGAAGCTGAAATCACAGTCTGTATAGGCTGGAGGCTGACCCTTCATACTTTCTTTTTACTGATGCTTCTATTTTTCTGTCACTTTGCTCACTGTGGGAAGAAATCACCTTCAGTAGGAATTACTGTATCTTTTAATAGGGATGCTCACTGCTGTGTGTGCTTTTGGAATCAAGATTCAATCTGACTTTTATTCTGAAAAGCCCAATCCTATTTCAAAGGTTCCTTATTAAGATTATCACTCTTAAGATTCTCTTTGAAACATACCTTCCAAAACCAGATACAAAAGATATGGGTTTCCTTTTCACAACTGTCGAGAAATAACTTTTCTGAAGATCATTTAGCAACTGCTTGAGAAGACTGGAGGCCAACCCTTCTTTCATAACACCAAAAGACCAGAGTGGGAAAGGAAACAATTGTTTTTATGTTCAAAATGGAAGCTATCATATCTGAATTTTAAAGTTCTCATGTAGTAGATAAAGAGCTATTAGAAAAGTCACAAATTATATTTAAACATTTCCTCTTGCGTCTATTTTTGTAATTTAATATTTTTAAGATTTCTTAAAATTTTCATTGGTATTAAATAAACTAGAAAGCAATAAAAGAGGTTCTATGAACATACTTGAGATATAAACAAGGAGTCGGGGGGGGGGGGGGGAGGGGAAGTATTATATAGTACAAACTCTTGCTATAGAAGTGAATACACATAGCTGGACCGCTTAGGCTTTTTGTGCCTAGAAATGTTACTTATGGTTGTGATGGGAGAAAAGAACACAACTCCTATCTGTAAAGAATGAAGAGTGGGGGGACACACTATTAACAGCCTCACTCCTGTAGCTGAGTTTTGATCCTCTACTGCCACTAGCTTCCTCCTTCCAATTTACCTTGTGAATATGTAACTTGTGATTTTGAAGTAAAAGCAAAATCATGCTTTTAGTGTAGTTAGGGTCAGTTTTAAGACCCTAAAAGGATCTTCAGAAAGCTCTCTGGCGATAAAACTTCTGAAACAATACCTTAATAGGGTCCTTTACACATTTTACCTGGAAGTATCATTAATTTCTTGCTGCTGCTTCTCCTTGAACTCCAAACATCTAGAACTGTCTGGGCCAGGGAATCTTACCTTCATTCACATTTATATCTGTATTAAAGCAGCCTTTATACAGGGATCTAGCCACTCCAAGGCTTTGTATCTTAATTAGGCTTATCCTGATAAATAGGATATTAAGCATAACATAAGCACACCGTTTCTTCAGTATCAGAGCTGTCCAAAATGTTGAAAACCATTTCCTCAGATTTATTAACCTTTCCAGTATACAGATTTGGAACAAAACCACATGAAATTCAACAGTTTTGACTTTTACTTTGAGTTTTCAGATTTGTTCAAATTTGAAGATTAGAGAATGCAAACATGCACAAAACTGAAGAAACTGTTTCCTCCGACTTTAAATAAAACCAACAAGTTCCACACACTTCTAATCAATTCAGGACAGTTAACTCACGTTACATTCAATAAAACTCTCAGTGTACTTTGGGAGGATCTTTTTGATTCCTGGCTGTCATTCTGAATGAGTAATATTCACTCTCAACAAAGATCAGTGCTCTGCTCAGTTTCTCCACAATGTATTACTTTTAAAGTATATCCCTGTAGCAGGGTAGTCCCCAGCTCCTGCCCTGATGGGCTTAAAACAGCCACGGAGCAGGGCTGGGGCAAAGGAAAAGCTACTAGGCTGATTGGGGAAGCAGCCGCAGCTGGGCCACTCCCCAATCAGGCCTCAGCTGACCCTATATAAGAAGGCTGGGAGCCAGGAGCCTAGTCTCTCTCTCTGTACTCAGAGAGAGAAGGGCCTGACTGCAGGGATCTAGAGATAGGGTACCTGAGTGGAGCAGGGCTGGGGAAAGGCAGAGGAGCTGTGGAGCTCCAGCCTGGAAAGCCCCAGGCTGTGGCCTAGTATTAGGCTAAAGGTACTGAGGGTTGCAGAGGGCAGCCTAGAGGTAGGCCAAGGCAGCAGGTCTAAACCCAACCTTGTCTGTGATGAGTGGCCTATACTGCAGTCTGCCCCAGGGAGCGGGGGCTAGTTGGTGACTGGCAGTGGCCTTATTCTGAGGTGAGGTAGGGATAGTGGGTGGGGGTTCCCTGGGGAGGGGAGACCCTACTACTGAGGGGTGTACTGCCAGGGGGCAGCATACCAGATAAAAGGGCACCGGGGTCCGGGAGGGACATGGGGGCCAGAGGACAGGCAGACCACCGCCCTGCAGAGGGCGCTCCAGGATGCTGGAAGAGCTAATTCCCAGAAATCACCAGCAGGAGGTGCCGCAGGGGTGAGTCCACTCCTCTACAATCCCATTGATGTATACTCTAGCTTTCATATTTCTAGTCCTGGAGCTTTACAATCCCACCCATCCTGCAGGACAGGAGTGTCTTTTTTACAGGAACTCAGTATTATTCAATGGAATTCACCCTGAGGAAGGTGGAATTTTAAGATACCAGGACTTAAACGCAAAAAAGAAGCTTACAAGAAGTGGAAGATTGGACAAATGACCAGGGAGGGGTATAAAACTATTGCTCAGGCATGCAGGAATGAAATCAGGAAGGCCAAATCACACTTGGAGTTGCAGCTAGCAAGAGATGTTAAGAGTAACAAGAAGGGTTTCTTCAGGTATGTTAGCAACAAGAAGAAAGTCAAGGAAAGTGTGGGCCCCTTACTGAATGAGGGAGGCAACCTAGTGACCGAGGATATGGAAAAAGCTAATGTACTCAATGCTTTTTTTGCTTCTGTCTTCAAGAACAAGGTCAGCTCCCAGACTGCTGCACTGGGCAGCACAATATGGGGAGAAGGTGACCAGCCCTATGTGGAGAAAGAAGTGGTTCGGGACTATTTAGAAAAACTGGACGTGCACAAGTCCATGGGGCTGGATGCGCTGCATCCGAGGGTGCTAAAGGAGTTGGCGGATGAGATTGCAGAGCCATTAGCCATTATTTTTGAAAACTCATGGCGATCGGGGGAGGTCCTGGATGACTGGAAAAAGGCTAATGTAGTGCCCATCTTTAAAAAAGGGAGAAGGAGGATCCGGGGAACTACAGGCCAGTCAGCCTCACCTCAGTCCCTGGAAAAATCATGGAACAGGTCCTCAAGGAATCAATTATGAAACATTTAGAGGAGAGGAAAGTGATCAGGAACAGTCAGCATGGATTCACCAAGGGGAAGTCGTGCCTGACTAACCTAATTGCCTTCTATGATGAGATAACTGGCTCTGTGGATGAGGGGAAAGCAGTGGATGTGTTATTCCTTGACTTTAGCAAAGCTTTTGATACGGTCTCCCACAGTATTCTTGCCGCCAAGTTAAAGAAGTATGGGCTGGATGAATGGACTGTAAGGTGGATAGAAAGCTGGCTAGATCGTCGGGCTCAACGGGTAGTGATCAATGGCTCCATATCTAGTTGGCAGCCGGTTTCAAGTGGAGTGCCCCAAGGGTCGGTCCTGGGGCCGGTTTTGTTTAATATCTTTATTAATGATCTGGAGGATGATGTGGACTGCACTCTCAGCAAGTTTGCAGATGACACTAAACTAGGAGGCGTGGTAGATACACTAGAGGGTAGGGATCGGATACAGAGGGACCTAGACAAATTAGAGGATTGGGCCAAAAAAAACCTGATGAGGTTCAACAAGGATAAGTGCAGAGTCCTGCACTTAGGACGGAAGAATCCTATGCACTGCTACAGACTAGGGACCGAATGGCTAGGTAGCAGTTCTGCAGAAAAGGACCTAGGGGTCACAGTGGACGAGAAGCTGGATATGAGTCAACAGTGTGCTCTTGTTGCCAAGAAGGCTAACGGCATTTTGGGCTGTATAAGTAGGGGTATTGCCAGCAGATCGAGGAACGTGATCGTTCCCCTTTATTCGACATTGGTGAGGCCTCATCTGGAATACTGTGTCCAGTTTTGGGCCCCACACTACAAGATGGAAAAATTGGAAAGAGTCCAGCGGAGGGCAACAAAAATGATTAGGGGTCTGGAGCACATGACTTATGAGGAGAGGCTGAGGGAACTGGGATTGTTTAGTCTCCAGAAGAGAAGAATGAGGGCGGATTTGATAGCTGCTTTCAACTACCTGAAGGGGGGTTCCAAAGAGGATGGAGCTCGGCTGATCTCAGTGGTGGCAGATGACAGAACAAGGAGCAATGGTCTCAAGTTGCAGTGGGGGAAGTCTAGGTTGGATATTAGGAAACACTATTTCACTAGGAGGGTGGTGAAGCTCTGGAATGCGTTACCTAGGGAGGTGGTGGAGTCTCCTTCCTTGGAGGTTTTTAAGGCCCGGCTTGACAAAGCCCTGGCTGGGATGATTTAGTTGGGAATTGGTCCTGCTTTGAGCAGGGGGTTGGACTAGATGACCTCTTGAGGTCCCTTCCAACCCTGATATTCTATGATTCTATGACTGTACATTAAGATAAAAACATAAACCTTACTAAAAATAATATTGAAAAGAAGTTTCCAACATGGGATTTTAGAAAAACAGTTAAGTTCTAGAAGTACAAATTTCAGTGCAATACATGGTACAATGTTTATGCAGTCCACGACCTCAAGTGACAGTTCTGACCTGCCTTCAGTTTAATAGGATATGGATGACTTAAATGTAACACACTGGTAGATATATTTTGAAAGATAATAATTTGTTTCATGCAAACAAAATATCTGCATTTTACACTATATAGAATGTTAAATGTGCTTCATCTCCACTAAGCACCACAGCACTACTGCTCAATGTTGCTAGTTTGACCTACATGTTCTCAGCACAAGTTTTAGTATTTCAAAACTACTAGATAGTACAATCTAGAAAAATAAACCAGCATTATCCCATACTAACCTAACTTGTCCAACCTATATTGCCATGTGAACAACCCAAATTTACTTCTTGGACTTTATTTCTTGTTCTCTGGGTTGGCAGAGACTAGGAGTTCTGCAGGGATGACAGGATTAAGAAACAATGCATCAGAAACTGAACTAATCCATTCAAAATATTTCCAGCTGCCTTTCTATTTACGTGACTTCCTTATATTGTTACCAATGGCTAGCTATTTCACAATGTGGACTTCTTTTACTCAGAAATGTGGTCAGAATTATTTATTGCTCAAATCCCTTCTTTCTGTTCCCTCAGATCACTGCCATTTGAAAGCAGTGCGGGGAGGGGTTGCCTTTTTTCTGTTACCTATGGTGTGAGAGGTTTCAGAGGGGTAGCTGTGTTAGTCTGTTTCAGCAAAAACAATGAGGTATCTTGTGGCACCTTAAAGACTAACAAATTTATTAGAGCATAAGCTTTCGTGAGCTATGACCCACTTCTTCAGATGTATGGAGTGAAAATTACCATGGGCAGGCATAAATATACAGCCCAAGAAAAGATGGGAGTTGCCTTACCAAGTAGGGGGTCAATGATTCAATCAGGGTGGATGTGTCCCATTCCCAACAGTTGACAAGAAGGTGTGAATGTCAACAGAGTAAAAATTACTTTTTGTAGTGCTAACGATGCCAATTCCATCAGGATGGATGGCTCTTAATCAACAGTTGATGGGAGATTACTTCTTGTAGTGACCCAGCCATTCCCAGTCTTTATTCAGGGCTAATTTGATGGTGTCAAGTTTGCAAATGAATTCCAGTTCTGCAGTTTCTCATTGAAGTCTATTTTTGAAGTTTTTTTGTTGAAGAATGGCCACTTTTAAGTCTGAAATCGAGTGTCCAGGGAGGTTAAAATGCTCTCCCACTGGCTTGTGAATGTTATAATTCTTGACGTCTGCTTTGTGTCCATTTATTCTTTTGGGTAGAGACTGTCCGGTTTGGCCAATGTACATGGCAGAGGGGCATTGCTGGCAACTGATGGCATATCACATTATTGGATGTGCAAGTGAACGAGCCCCTTATGGTGTGGCTGATGTGGCCATCCACCCTGATGGAATTGACATCGTTAGCATTACAAAAAGTAGTGTTTACTCTATTGACATTCACACCTTCTTGTCAACTGTTGGGAATGGGACACATCCACCCTGACTGAATCATTAATCCCCCACTTGGTAAGGCAACTCCCATCTTTTCTTGGGCTGTATATTTATGCCTGCCTACTGTAATTTTCACTCCATACATCTGAAGAAGTGGGTCATAGCTCACGAAAGCTTATGCTCTAATAAATTTGTTAGTCTTTAAGGTGCCACAAAACGCCTCATTGTTTATGTTGAGACAGTTAGTTAATGAAGGAGAACATCTGATCTTTGTTAACTCATGGAAGTGTAAACTAGTGTAATTTACATCTCCATTTACCCCCTCTTATAAATGTTACATTAATTTAGATGAACTTAAATTTATTATGGATTATTTATTATTTATATTAGCGTAGTGCCTAACCACCCAATCATGAACCAGGACCCCATTGTGCTAGGCACTGTACAAAAAGACTGTCCCTGCCCCAAAGAACTACAATCTAAGTATAATCGAGTGAGACCATATTGGTCAGCATGATAGATTGCGGTCTCAGCAGCAACCTAATTAAGTTTTTTTTCTAAGCATCACAGCAAAGGGGAGCTTTAAGGAGAAATCTGAAGAAGGATAATGTGTTAGTTCTGTATGTGTCTCCAAGTAGATTCGCCCAAGCATGAGGGACAACATGGGAGAAAACAGAAAGGTGTTTGTTTGAAAACTTAATGGGTGGGCAATGGAGGCTGAAATCATGGACTGATCGGGGGCAGGAGCTGATCTTTTGATACCAATTCAGAGATGATAGGGAGGGTGAGGATAGATTGTGAAGGGTCTTGAAAACAAAGACAAGTAGCTTATGGTTGATACCATAGAAAGAAGGGAACCAGTGGAGAGATGCAAAGAAAGGGGTGACACAGTCAATGCAATGGACTAGGAAAACGATCTTTGCAGCAGCATTTGGAATAGATATGAGGGTAGCAAGATTGCATTTATCAATGTCAGAGAAAAGGATGTTGCAACATCAAGATGCAAGATGAGAGCCTGGATGAGAGTTTTAGCTATGTGGATGGATAGGAAAGGCCACATGCTGTGCAGAAGAATCTGCAAGACTTTGATATAGCCTGGATGTGAGAAGCATATGTACTCATATTCACTCAAATCAATCTCCAATTATCAATGTGTAATTATTTCTCTCTCACACACACACACACACACACACACACACACACACACACACACACAC
>NW_020664455.1:838946-927664 GCF_002925995.2 Terrapene triunguis | reverse complement strand
CACACACACACACACACACACACACACACACACACACACACACACACTCTGAATTTGTCCCATGGAATCTAAATAAGTGCAAGCAACTTTAAGTAAATGTAAGAATAACTTACACGCTGAGGAAGTGTAGAAATAATCTGAAATATCTGAAGTTTAAGTTAAAATAGCAGACCACTTTAAGATAACCTTTTTACACCTTCCTTTGGCTTCACAAGAATTAGGCTCCCTTACACATTGGTAGTTGGAAATAAGTGCAATGGGGTCCAAATTTAAGGAAATTTTATATAGGGCAACGGAGTCTGTGGAAGCTAAAGTTACACCACTTATACCTCACCTTTGGATGTAGCCCAATAGCACTGTCTGGAGTCAACAGTAGGGTAGGGAAGTGCTTTACTAGCTTCCACACACACCACTGCAAAGTTGCTTCTCTCCACTCCTGCAGTGTATCTGCTGTCCATTACTTGTTCCTTCTTAAGGCATGACAGAGACTGTCAATCATGCCTAATTGTACAGCAAATTTCTAATGTAGACAAATGTTCTCTAAGAGGTATGAAGAGGAGGAGACCACAAAACACATTTTCACTTAACACCAAAACCAGGATCTGGACCCAAGTCTCCAGAGGTGAAAAGCTGGTGTATTAAACCTTTACATTAACTCTCCTGCTACATTAGAAGCAATCATAAGAAATATCACACTTTTGCTTAGGAATAGTATTAGCTGACTCTTATACCACATATATTAAAGATACACATCACTTGGCTTAAAATAGAAAAAGTAATACAATGCTTAAAGTGACTACAAGCTTCACATGTTCAGACATGTGTGAATGAAGGCCCAGCCTGCATTTCCTTTGCTCTATTAATAAAAACTGCCACTTCAAAGATTAACATTTCATGCCTTTTATCTTTGCTTTTTGTTTTGCCTTTTCATTCTGATTTTAAACCAAGTAATGTGCACATGAAGCATGTTTTTCTGGCCAGAAAGAATAGATCATACAAAAATTTAACCGTCTTTGATATGAAAAAAACTTTTCTTAAATTTAGTCTTCTGTCTTAAATTATTCCTAAATACCATGGCAATAGGTCCACTATTCCTCACTCCTTACTGAACTATATTCTTTGCCACAAGACCATTACATATTAGCCTGCACAATTATATCAAGGGTGAATCTCTGTCCATATTTTAAGTGGTTTAGGGATAAAAAAAGTTCAGAACTGAGATACATCTAGTCTTTTCTCCTCCACAAGAACAGTCATTCATCACTCTACTTCACACTAAACATTTATGTACCTAAATTCAGCAACTATATCCAATTATTAGTAATAACTTATACAACTCCCTTTGTAAATACCAATGTTATGCAATATATGACAGTATATATAGGGAGCAGTTCACACACCACTGAAATGTAGCTATCTTTGGGATAGCTGTTGTACCAGCAACACTAAACAATATTTGTAGCAGGTGAAATGAAAAAAAATTATTCAACAAAAACAATAGGAAATGTTTAGAGAATATCAGCCAAAATGAAATTTAGCCAAGAAAGTTGGCCAACACTTTTGTCTTTGAAGAGTTCCCAGGGACCATTATTGACCACCAGTGATCAGGACCCTGGTTTCATCTTAGCCTTCCAAAGATAGCTGCAGTTTCCCCCATCCTGGGCTGAAGTACTAATTCAAACGAAAGAGTGCTATCTACCTAATCACCAACATGAGTTGAAATATAAAAGGATTCAAACAAAACTGCTTTTGAATTAATAGCCATGTAATTCTGAAGTCCCAATTCACTAAGCAATGATAACTTTAGTGTCATTTGGCAGAAAACAATAATAAAGCAATCTGTAAACATGCCTGTTATGCTAATGGTATTACAATAATATTTTACTTCTTTCCCCAAATTAGGTCATGTAATCTGAATACTGACCAAAATAAAATGGGGAACCCAAGAGATTTTTTTTTTATGTTATAAGGCACAGTCTCTGGCAAGAAAATTAAAGACATTCAAGTCTTCAAATATTAGGAGTGAAATATCTATTTTTAATCTCAAAAGACAGAACTACTATTTAAAGACCGACCAAATATTCCTGGTTTTTTGCACTGGAATGTTTAAGGAGACTGTGATGTAGTTAAATATATGTACCATGTTTTCCTTCCCCTTTGCTAATCAAACAGCAACAAAAGATTTTATAAATGAATTAAAAAGTGTTAAGGCAATGTCCCTTTAAGTAAATAGACTAAATGTTTTGAGCTGAAAGTTTCTATGAGAATGGAAGACAGCTATAGACAGCTCTTTAATGTAGCAGAAAAAAAATGGCACAATAATAAGATCCAATCGTTAAAGCTGAAGAAAGACAAACTCAGACTAGACATAAAACATAAACTGCCTTTCAGCTGAGGGATATGAGCTGACACAGAGGCATGATGGGCCTTTTGACTCATTTTGCTAAGCACTGAAGAGGGTGATCTATGTCTATATTCACCCTGGGGGCAATACTCTTTCCTACTCTTATCTGGTGACTGAATAGAAGAGGTCTTGATTGCTCTGCTGGATTCAATAGTTAAAGAGTTCAATCTCTTCAATGAAGAATGAGCCCAGGAGCTTGGAGTAGAGCTATGGCTCACATGAGCACTAGCCAAAAGTGTCTGCTCAGGTTTGGCAGGATCTTTTCTCTCATGCTCTGAATAGGCTCTTGTCGAATGCAGTAGAAGAAAGAGGTTGAGGCAGACCTCCCTCACTTTCTGTGTCCGCTTGGAGAAAGAGTAACAGATTGAGCACCTGTCAGGGATGTACCCCTCACCAAGATATAAGAGGCACTAACAGTGTACATCACTGAGCAGCCTTACAAGAGGGGTGAGTTTTAAAATCCAGGGTTTTAAATCTCAGCCATAGTGGCTTCAGTCCTGGTTCTGGGCATATCTCTTAATTTATTACAAAAGTTTTGGTTGGTTGGCTGGTTTGTTTGTTTGCTTGCTTGCCTGCCAATGGGCATACAGCTAATAAACCTATATTATCTACAGTGGCTATACAAACTAACTATTATTAACTTGCCTAACGAGATCGCACAAAGCACAGAATAAGCGGACACTGCCAGGATTCCATCTCATTGTCACACATAATAAGAAGGAACTGAGCCTGAACAGTTGAGCCTTCTTTGTCTTTATCTCCTCAGGCCAAATTAAGGCAACCTGGGGCCCCAGACACACCATGACACTGGGCCCCGCATGCCTTGGCTGACCTTCCGCTTGAAGCCCATGTATAAGTGTTTGCAAAATTAGGACCTAAAGGCAAAATCTTTGTACTACTGAAATCAACTGCATTGCACCACCGGACTACAGCAGCAGCAATGTTTGTTACACATGAAAAAAGGGGATGAGAAAAACATTTTAAGCTAGAGGGAAAAGAAATAAAAAGGTAACAGGAAAATGAGAGGGGGAAAATATGTTCCTTTTGGTAAAAACTTATTTAGAAAAGAAAATGTTCAGAACAATAAAAAGGAAGGAACTAATCATATATTTGTTCATTTAATGAAAGCAGGTAAATGAAATGTGAAATTGTATTTTAATTAAATAATGTAAACTGTATTAGTTTCTTTAAAAATATATATATACACCAACAGCATATAATTTAATATATGCTAATATATTTCATCTTTCAGTACAGTTTTCATCTTACAGTTACATTTCTTTTAATTAATAAATACCCTTTAAATGTTGATACCTGTGTAACATGAGACTAAAATCCAATCTTTATAAATCAATTCATTTCTTCATGTAACAAAAGAATTGGGCACACTATTCCTTGTTACAGGAATCTTCCCATATCTATGATTTTGCTATACTATCCTGTACTCTACCCACCTCTACTCTCAAAGGGAAATGAGAGAAACTCCGACACATGGAGGACAGAATTTTCATTATCTTTGCTACTGTGGGCCCAATTCTAAAAACTTGGTCAGGCAAACATCCCATTGATGTCAATGGGATTTTGCCAGGGTATGGCTATGAAGGATTAGGGCATGTTAACTCTTTGTTAAAGCAATATAACAAGAACCATTATCATCTACATTTTCAAAAAGAGGCGGGCAACTTGTACCCCGTAATGCATTAACCACATTTGTGCATGTAAAATACTTTTTTTATTTTTTAAACAAAATAATTCTGCAAACATATCTGCATAACTTTACATGCTGCGAGTAGACCATTGTCTTCAAAATTTTAAATTTACCATAGGTGAAAATCTTTGCAAGATCAGGGCCTAAGTAAATATAAGTGTATGTATTTTTGCAGACTTAAGCGATCCCTCACTTTTTGAAAAAAACTGTGCATATAATTTCTTATGCTAACAGGAGAGAGAGATGCTCTATGATGCATGAAATACTGCTTATATCTATTATATAGGTTGAACTGTTCCAAAACAAATCTTTTAGAGAGTGGTGTCCCCATAATACTTTCAAGGTCCCTTTATAAATGGATTTTCTGACCCCAAGATATCAAGAGTATAACTTCAGCTAGCCAGGGGACCATCTGTTGTTTTATTTCCAGAGTATCCATTCTTCATGTAGCTTTTTTTCAATTTTCAAAGAATCCTAGAAATTAGAGTTGGAACAGACTTTTCAGGTCATCCCCCCCATCAAAGGACATTTCCTGCATTATAATTGTGAAGGTTTCATTCAGGACAGTTTTAAATGACTCTAGCAATGAATTTTTCATCTCTTTTCCTATGAGAGTATACTTACGCTGTGCAATAGAGAGCTGTTGATTTGTATATGTTAAGTTTTTCCAAAGATTGTGTAACCTGTAATACCAAATATATTTACTTCATTACTTCCTATTTGTTCATATTCTTTTTCTATCTTTACTTGCTTAAGACAATTTTTTTTTTAAATCTGAAATCAGCCACTTTAGAATGATTGATTTTATCTTCTTGCATATGTATTAATTGAGCTAATGTCATTTTTCCGATGGCATAAAGCCCCTTAATATTGCAAGACTTAAAATTCTGCTGTTTTAGACAAAACAAGGAATGTAGACTCTGATCCTGCAAAGACTTAGGGCTGGTCCACACTAACCCCCCACTTCGAACGAAGATACGCAACTTCAGCTACGTTATTCACGTAGCTGAAGTCGAACTATCTTAGTTCGAACTTACCGCGGGTCCACACGCGGCAGGCAGGCTCCCCCGTCGACTCCGCGTACTCCTCTCGCGGAGCAGGAGTACTGGCGTCGACGGCGAGCACTTCTGGGATCGATTTATTGCGTCTAGACAAGATGCGATAAATCAATCCCAGAAGATCAATTGCTTACCGCTGGACCCGGAGGTAAATATAGACGTACCCTTAGGGCAGGTCTACACTTAAAATGCTGCATCGGCGCAGATGCACTGTTGTAGCACTTAAGTGAAGTTGTTCCTACGCTGACTGGAGAGCTTCCTATCCTAACACCTCCACGAGAGGCAGTAGCTAACTCAAAGGGAGAAGCAAAATTTGCAGATGATATGAAACTACTCAAGATAGTTAAGTCCAAAGCAGACTGTGAAGAACTGCAAAAGGATCTCTCAAAACTGGGTGACTAGGCAACAAAATAGCAGATGAAATTCAATGTTGATAAATGCAAAGTAATGCACATTGAAAAACATAACCCCAACTATACATATAAAATGGTGGGGTCTAAATTAGCTGTTACCACTCAAGAAAGAGATATTGGAGTCATTGTGGATAGTTCTCAGAAAACATCCACTCAATGTGCAGTGGCAGTCAAAAAAGCGAACAGAATGTTGGGAATCATTAAAAAAGGGATAGATAAGAAGACAGAAAATATCATATTACCTCTATATAAATCCATGGTACGCCCACATCTTGAATACTGCCTGCAGATGTGGTCGCCCCATCTCAAAAAAAGATATATTGGAATTGGAAAAGGTTCAAAAAAGGCAGAAACTGGGAATGGACGACAGGGGATGGATCAATTGATGATTACCTGTTCTGTTCATTCCCTCTGGGGCACCTGGCATTGGCTACTGTCGGAAGACAGGATACTGGCCTAGATGGACCTTTGGTCTGACCCAGGATGGTGGTTCTTTTGTTTACAGAGAGTCTTTAACCCCATTCACAATTCAAGAGGCAGACCAGACCTGTCAGTCACAGGCAGAGAGGGGGTAGACCAAACACCTGAAATGCTGTTTGAGACAGCTCCTGCAGTTGCTGCCACAGAACTACTTAATGTAGCATTAAAACTATTAACTAAGAATGCCTACTTCAGATCCCCTTAGTAAAATTAATTACTGCAGAACATGAAATTTCCTTAGCCAAAAAAGACATCTACCAATATATATTTCAGAAGAGTAATATTTTACCCGGGTGGGTCCAATCTGCAGACTGTGTGACCCATAACCATAGCCTGTACATTTTGAGAGCACAGTGAAAACAACCACCCTCAAACATAATCACCATCAAAAATAATCAATGATGATTTAATGAGTATTTTCACCCACTAACCATAATTGTATGTATTTTGTAGAGGTGGGAATTAATGGTATTTCATGGTGGTAGAATAAATTAATGTTGCCTGGACTTTAAAGGTCATTGCTGACAAATTTAGGGGTTGCTGCCAAGGATTTTGGTTCCAATTGTGCCATGGATACACATGGTCATGACTACAGGAAATAATCTTGCCCTGGCCCCGAGAGGATTGATAAAATCACCTAATACATCTTTTCTATCTTTGGTTTCTTTTGTTCTAAACAATCTAAAGGTCAGCACGTAAATAATACCTGCAATTTCCACTGACATTTCTACATTCACTCTATTAACAGAGCTTAGGCAAAACCTATCCCATCATTTGGGGCTGCCATTTTTTCCTCCTAGCACACTTTTCACACACCCTTTCCTCCCACACATCAGCCACCTCTGCCATTTTATCACACCTTCTGGCTGCAAAACATGGCTTCATACAGTAATGCAGCTGCCATTCAACTCTTTAAAAACCAATCTTTGGGACTGAAAGTCCTGAGGTCACAGTCAAACCTGGGTCTCACACAAAAACTTACTACTGTTCTGAATTTGTTATTTTAAAATTAAGAAATAACAAAGTAATATCCACTGAGAGGTGGATGCTTCTGAAAAGAAGAGAGCTTGCTCATAAGGGTTTTTAAGCTTCCGCTTGGTGACTTCTTAGCTTTTATCTCCGCCCAGGTTGCAGTATCCCTAAACAAAGAGCATATTAATACAAACTGCAATTTTTATTTCTGAAAATAAAGTCAAAATAAAAGACATGCACTTTAAACCAAAAGAGATTAATTCAAACTTCAAACTCACTAGATGCAACATATATATCAAGGAGCAATACACACTTACAATATTGTAGTTCACATAGAGAAATTTATGTATTTTTATTTTAAAATGAAAAAATATTAAAAATTCAGTGATTAAAAAAGAACTGTTTGATTAATATTTATGTGGTACTAAATTAGTTATCTTATAACCAGCTTTACTTGTTTAGAACTGAAATTTTAATTTTCTTTCTACACAATCCATGGGAGAAAAACAAATATACAACTGTCACATAAAAAGAAGAAACGAAATGTAAAAACTTAGGGAGGGATAGCTCAGTGGTTTGAGCATTGGCCTATTAAATCTAGGGTCCAGGATTGTGAGTTCAATCCTTGAGGGGGCCACTTAGGGATCTGGGGCAAAATCAGTATTTGGTCCTGCTAGTGAAGGCAGGGGGCTGGACTCAATGACTTTTCAGGGTCCCTTCCAGCTCTATGAGATAGGTATATCTCCATATAAAAACAATGAAATGCTTACCTAATTTATATCACTCTGGTCAAAAATGTTCACAGTTGGAATCAGCATAATTTTTGACAATTGTATAGCAAAGCTTAAGAAAATGTATTTAAAAGGAACAATATTTAATATTTAATTTCCCCTAAACAGGCATCTTTTACAATGTGATTTGTTTCTTTCTTATATCATATGTTTTTATTATACTGCTATACAGTGGTATCAAAACTTGTTATTAATATGTATCTTTTACAGTAATAAATTTTGCTTGTCTGTAGAGACAAGTAGGCAGACAGTACATTATCTGTTATTCGTTCTTTTCATGTAAGAATTTTATTTTCGATAGAGAAACAAAATATCACAGATACAGAAAAACCACTAACATGTCCACCTTCTACTATTTATCTTTTAATGAAAGCAACATTACAATTCACTTAGGAATGCATGATTGATTGTTAACTGCTAAATGGAAAAGGTAGAGAGATTTGTTATCACATCATGTTCAGCATTTTAAGAGTTACTCAAATCATGACATAGGCAATCAAAATGGTATTGCTAGATTGCATTGCACTATTGTATAAATATGTTCATTGTATGGCATGAGGTTTGTTGATACGCTGAAGAAGGAAGAATTTTAACAGAAAGCTAAGAGTTACCTTTATTAATTCCTCTTGGCAGTAATTCATCTCACTGGATCTGTATAGGGGCATTCCACCCTATCCCTTTATTAAGGGTCAGAAACAACCTCTACAGAATCCATCTTTCTTTAGGGGAAAAGCTCTGCCCACCATTGAGCTAACATACTGGCCCTCCCTAGTCCCCTGACAATCAGGGGCTGAAGGAGAGAAATGTGGCCCTGGTTGGGTGAGGCACCTCCTTGTGGCGGATGTCCAGTGCAGGTACTCCATAGGAGAGGTATACAGTGACCAGATAAATGGCTTGGAAAAGGACTTAAAAAAAAGTGTTTGTTAAAGGAATGAATGGGGGGCAGTTAAGGACTCCTCTGATTGGTATGGCAGGGAGCCAACCCCCCATTCTTATAGCCCACCTTAACCCTCCTACAAGGGGGGGTGGATGGTAAGGTCCTGGCAGTGGATTTGCCAGAGGGACCTGGATGGAAAAAGAGGGGGAGCTGGTAAAAGCCCCCCAGGTATGGTAAGATCCTGGCAATGGATTTTCTGGAGGGACCTGGATGGAAAAAAGACGGGGAGCTGGTAAAAGCCCCCCGGGTAATTACAGAATAAACATAGGGTTACCTGCACTGTACAGGTCTGCTGGGTAGGCCCAGACACCTAATAATAAAGTTGCGGCCTGATTAAACCCTTGTCAAATGTCTCCTGTCCTTCTTTCAGTATAGCCAGACAATGACCGCCTTGCACCTTTAAGTGGAGGGGGGGGGGGTATCTGGCTGGCAGGCCAAATGAAGGGAACAGTGCTTTATAGCTGTAGGGGGTAAGAGGGAGATGAAAACTGCTGTAAAAGGGTCCTCTAGGAATGCAGGGTTTAAAAGGGGCAGCCCTGTGCCTGAAGCTTCCCTTTTACAGGGAGCAGGCTGAAACAGGACCCACCCTCCCTCCCCTTTAGGTGGTAAAATACCAGGTTTGGTCAAGACCTGCTGTGGGCATTATGCTAGCTGCCCCTTTTTTAAGGGGGGCTGGGAAGGAATTTTTCCCTTACCACCATATTGCAGTTGGGGTTTTTTCACTTTTCCCACAGCAGGTATAGGAAGGGCTCTGTTCATGCACGGCATGAAGAGCGGCAGGCTATATGTCGCAACTCATTATTTAAGTGTAGGGCGGAGGTCCAGTGCAGGTACTCCATAGGAAAGGTATACTGTGACCGGATAAATGGCTTAGAAAAGGACTTTAAAAGAGGTGTTCATTAAAGGAACGAACGGGGGGTGGTTAGGGACTCCTATGAGGGAGCAGGGAGGTACAGCAGGGAGCCAACCCCCCATTCTTATAGCCCATCTTAACCCTCCTATGGGGGCGAGGGGGTGGATGGCAAGGTCCTGGCAATGGATTTGCTGAAGGAACCTAGATGGAAAAAGAGGGGGAGCTGGTAAAAGCCCCCCGGGTAATTACAGAATAAACATGGGGTTACTTGCACTGTACACTTTTATCTGCCAGGTAGTCCCAGACAACTAATAATAAACTTGTGGCCGGATTAAACCCATGTCAAATATCTCCAGTCCTTCTTTTGTTATAGCCAGATAATGGCCCTCCCATGTCCTCTGACAATCAGGGGCTGAAGGAGGATAATGTGGCCCTCTGCATTATTGTTGTATGATTTGATTAACTGAATTTCCAGTAAATTCTGGTGCATATTTAAATTGTGCTTATTTCTTACAAAAATTGGATTAATTTGGTATTTATGGAAGTGAGGGACTAACAGTGGTAGACTACAGTGTTGGCAGGCACAAGGAAATTTTTCTGTTCAGCTCGGGTACTATACTTCACTCCTGACATATAACTCCTGTGCTATCCCAGTCCCAAGCTTTTCTGTAAGAGACTGAACATTTGAGCTGACTATTTTGTGCATGCCAATATGTACATATGCACAAACTTGAATTAACACACACAAGTGGGGGGGGAGGGATAGCTCAGTGGTGTGAGCATTGGCCTGCTAAACCCAGGGTTGTGAGTTCAATCCTTGAGGGGGCTACTTACTGATCTTGGGAAAAATCAGTACTTGGTCCTGCTAGTGAAGGCAGGGGGCTGGACTCAATGACCTTGCAAGGTCCCTTCCAGTTCTAGGTGATAGGATATCACCATTAATTTATTTTAAAAGTTATACATGCACAGCAAAAAGATCTCTAATTCCCTGAATTAGAGGGAATACAGAACTGCTATTTTTTCCCTTTTATAGTTGGGTATCATATTTCTTGTTACCAGTTTTCTGATATCTTGTTTGTTCTCCAAGATTTTTCAGAAATAACTGTCATTAAGTACATTTATTAACTAATTTCATTAACAACCCAGGTGCAAAACATCCAGACCTATAATCTGTATATGCATTATTTTCAAGTATTTCTTTACCTGTTTTTTAAATCAATGGTTGTGCTAACAATGTCTTCATCACTCCCTAACTGTGCCCATCTCATTTTCTTATCTTTTTGTTAAAAATTTAAAGCAGTTCAGCTACTCACCCACTTTAAAATAATTATTAATTGTATCCCCCTCCTCATTTAATAGGTCTACATTATCCTTGGTTTTTCTTTTTTACCCTTTTTTTTAAAAACTAATTCCCTCCTCCCCAACTTTATTTTTTCTACAGATCTTAAATGATCCACGTATTTTTGTTTAGTTCTCTTCCTTTTCTCCATGTCCAGTATAGTGTAATAGGATGTCATTTTCTAAGACCCTGCAGAGATATGCAGGATTATTCTGCTGCCTATTACTGCTGCCAGGTGGTAGAATCCTGAACAGTCATGAAGAGCTCTTTTGCTGACTCACCTTGGCAGCTAGGAGAGTTGCATTCTATTATTTCCAAACCATGAATTAAAAAAGAGTCTGAATATTTCTCAAAGGGCAGAAATAGAGAGGTCCTGCAAAAAGCAACCTTAAAGCCACCAAACTCAGGCTGAACAAGGGCCTGATATCTATCTGTATACATTTGAGGAGTATTTAGTTTACCACACACTCAACAGTCAAATATAGAAATAAAGCAATGCTTTATTTTATGTAAGGTGAAGGATGACGGCATACCCCCACCCCTTCCTATTATTAAGGAAGTGTATCAATAATTTAAAAAACAACAACAATAAGGAGTCCGGTGGCACCTTAAAGACTAACAAATGTATTTGGGCATAAGCTTTCGTGGGTAAAAAACCTCACTTCTTCAGATGCATGGAGTGAAAGTTTCAGATGCAGGCATTATATAATGATCATGATTATATATATCATTATATAATGCCTGCATCTGTAACTTTCACTCCATGCATCTGAAGAAGTGAGGTTTTTTACCCACGAAAGCTTATGCCCAAATAAATTTGTTAGTCTTTAAGGTGCCACCGGACTCATTGTTGTTGTTATGGATACAGACTAACACGGCTATCCCCTGATAAATTTAAAAGACATCACCAGACTTTGTAGAAGGATGTTATTTTTAAAGAAGTGTCGCATGACAGAGATACAGAAGAATTTTGCACACCATTCTGCTAATAGCCGCTAGAAAACATGGCACCAGACCCTTCCACAGCAATATATGCAAAACCTGCAGGCATATCTCCACTGCTACGATGATCAACATCCCTCAAAACACACCTTTCAAGATCCACGGGTCGTACAGATGCCTATCACGACATGTGGTGTACCTCATCCAGTGCATCAAATGCCCCAACAACAACTCAACCCTCATCCTTGAAGGAAACCTGCATGACACCTTCAAAAGATGAGCCTGAGAATGTAAATTCATAATTTTGCTGGACGCTAAAAACAAGGGACTTACAAAGACAGTGGTTTCACAGAGGGGAGGGATAGCTCAGTGGTTTGAGCATTAGCCTCCTAAACCCAGGGTTGTGAGTTCAATCCTTAAGGGGGCCATTTAGGGATCTGGGGCAAAAATCTGTCTGGGGACTGGTCCCCCTTTGAGCAAGGGGTTAGACTAGATGACCTTCTGAGGCCCTTCCAACTCTGATCTTCTATGACCCATTACAACAACTTGTAACACTGCCTACTAACCCTTCATTGTCCTACAATACAATGTCCTACAGAAGAGTTAATTGTCCACTTCATGTTAAGTGGCCTTCAACAGCATGTGTGAATCCCTTATGCCAGAGGTTCCCAAACTTTTCTTATTGCATACTCCCTTCCAGCTCTACCAGTTGCCTGCATACCCCTACCTGGCACTTTGTATGTTCTTTTTAACACTACCTGTCTTTAGCCATCTGTCCATATTTCACTGTTAAATACAGATATAGTTATAATGCGACATATACAACCAAAAAAAAACCCCTAAGTTCTGAGCTCAGTTAGATTGGACAGTTGTTGGGCAATTTCACCCATGCTGTACAGTGATTGGAGGTGAGGGCTCTGTATGTCAACATCTGTGTGTATCTGTGTTCTTACTGGTACATCTTGAAGTAAATTAACTACCGTATTTTATAGAACAAATTCTTACAGAGTTTTAAAGCTTTGTCTGAGTAGCCTATTATGAAAATGACCCCTGCCTTATGTTAACACTCTGTCCCACTTTGTACTGAGCTTGTAAACTCTGATTTCCTTCTCCTGACCAGAGGAAGAGCTCTGAGAAGCTCAAAAGCTTGCCCTTTCCAAACAGTATCTTTTTTTGGATCAAGTTCTATCTCCCTGACTTGGTCTCTCTCATATCCTGGGACCAACACTGCAAATAACCAGACCAATCATAAATGACCTTCATGACAGAACCAGAGTTCTCCTTTTGCAAGTTTATCTACTGCATTTTCTTTGGTTTTTTTGTATTTGGCTATCTTTTTTCAAAAGGGATAAATCACATTTTCCACTGACCCCGCTTATATTTGGTTTGCATATTTAAGAGTGAGCACTGAAGACAAGAACAATGAATATGTAAACATTCTTTTATAGCCTGATTTTCAGAGGTGCTGAGCATTCATATCTACCACTGAAGTCAACAGCCTGCAAGTGCTCAATGCCTCTGAGTATTAGTACACATGGTGCATATTAAATAAAAATATGATTTTAAAATAATTTAAACTAGTACAAAACCCTATTAGGAAATTCTTAACTCAGTTTAAGCCTTAAGTCAAAATAAATCATGTTTAAAACAATTAAGTTAAAAGGATTTTTTTTTAAAATGATTAAATCAAATTACGATTGTCCGCACAGGGCTTTGCACTGTTTTAACTAAACTCTTTTTTTGCACCAATTAAAAGTTAAACCAGTGGACCTTTGACTATAAGCAGCACCTTAAAACTGACTTCAGCTAAGCAGATTGAAAGCAGAAGACATGCAAGCTACCGTACACAGCTTTCTAGAACATTTCAAACCTGATCTACAATATTTCTGTTCTAATCCAGAAGTTCTCTGAAGCACAGATAGTGAAAGTACGTGATGGCCATGTGTGGCAGGCAAATGTGGACTGAGAGAAGAACACCAAATTCCTTTTCACTTCTGAACTAATATTAATGGGAGGTGCACAGGTAATAATATGGAGATATACCTATTTCATAGAACTTGAAGGGACCTTGAAAGGTCATTGAGTTGAGTCCAGTCCAGTCCGCTGCCTTCACTAGCAGGACTAATTTTTTGCCCCAGATCCCTAAATGGCCCCCTCAAGGATTGAACTCACAACCCTGGGTTTAGCAAGCCAATGCTCAAACCACTGAGCTATCCCTCCCCGCTTTCTAGCCAGAAGCATCAATGTACCATTAAATTTAGTATAATTTATTTCTAACATTGCTCATTTTATATAGATATGTACAAATACAAAAAACTCCGGCTTTAGATGAGCAAAATATATGAGTTACATAATTGGAGACTGTCCCCAATTGAAGAATTGTCCTATTTTTAGGGACTGGCTAATGGCTATTCCACTTAAGAATTTTTCCCCCTTAGACATATCAGCCAATCAGAACTTGTATTTAGGAAACCAGAGTAATTTATCCTCTAAATAATTTTTCCTAGTTGGATGGAATGAAACAAAAGACAAAGAAATGGCAATGATAAAATGCTTTTCACTGTGACACTTCAGTGTAACTGAAGATTATAAAGGCCGAGAAATTTCCAGTCATGATGAAAGGTTTTTTAAACCTTCTAAGTCTTTTGTTGTGCTTGTGATTACAAATTGAAATGATTCATTTCCCTCTATGACAGTATCTTAAATTGTGTGTCACACAATCAAAATTTAAAGCTTGATAGGTCCACCGTACAGTTTTAAAAAGTCATTCACAGGAGCTCAAAATTTAATTAAGCAAAACACTAGATCAATTAAGACTAAATGGTAGTGTAAAATATTAAGGTAAAACATGTATTAGTGTGACATTTGCATTTTTATGAAATATAAATGACAAAGAAATAAAAAATGCTTCTAAATTTCAGTTAACTCCCTTTTAAAAATCTTGTTTCCATGGCAATGTTGAGAGTAAGTTTTTACAGGATGTAGATATGGATTTTTTTATTTAAAAAAAACAGTTTAAATGAAAAATAGCAACATCATCTCTTTTCAATTTTCTAATATGGCTGAGAGGCACAGAAAATAAGTTACTAAGATATCAGTGCCAGGAAAAATGCAGAAGATGGACCCCTTGTTATCTTTCGAGCTTGTGGTGTGCTTTTAAATAGGCACATTCACCAAAAAAGCCCTCCCACAAACACCCTACTAGTCAAACAGACAATAGAGTTATTGTCTCTTCCCAGTCTGTAAGCTAGCACAGCTAGTTCAATTAGAGAAGTTTTTAATCATATCAACTCTCATTAAGGAGATCAGTTGAAATTCCACTACAAAGGCTACCTATGATAGAAGTAGCCAAGTGGTGCTCCTTTTGCATTCCAGATCTTAGAAAAGTTGCTCAAGTCTCTAATGAGTAATCAAGGATTGAGGTTTCCAGGCTACAAAAATCCTGTTGTGGCAAAAAAGGCAGAAACCTAACACCCAAATCAATACTGTATTACTCTCTCCACAGGCAAGAGCTGCTGGGTCAGGAAAATCATGAAAAATTCATAGAGGAGGTGGTCAAGTCATCCATAAGATAGAGAAAATAATGCTATATCTAAAAATCCCCTGAGCAATCGAAGACACTTTATAGATTTCACCGTGGATAAGTGCTGGTTTGTTTCATCTATGTCCCTAAATACTGTTCCTATCTTATTTCTGACAGTAAATGAGGATGTCTTGATCTATATTTACTGTCTTTCTTATTTACTTTATTAATTTCTCAATCTCCCTACTCTGCCATTGCAGTAGTGACTCCATGGGATAATTCTGAGTCATTGCTTCTAGCAGAACAACAGGGTAACTAACTCATCATGGATGAGTCTTTAAAGCGCCTCCTATATGTTGATTCCTCAAAAGGGATAGGTATAATTCTGAGGACTAGGAAAAGTTATCAAAAGCCCTGCTCTTCTCTATGGTATCACTCCTCACTTATAAACTCTAAATTCTCAAGCATAAAAAAGCAAGGTGCAATCTTAGTTCACAGAACCATAAGGGAAGGAAAATATGTGATGAAAAAACTACACTTGGAAATGGCAAGGAAACAAAGATTTCTGCATGATTAGTAAACCTGCCTTGATGTCTTCTTGCTAGCCTCAGAATCAAATTTGTACCTAACAAAGCAATGGTAAAAAAAGTAAGAAGTGGAACAACAAGGGTAGTCATGATATATATAGTAGAGAAACTGATAAAAGAACTCTAATAATAGCAGAAGATGATAGAAATCCAGCTACAAGCACCATAAGGTGACATTTGAAAAAAAAAGTCCAATAAAGACCTCTGAGAAATCTACAAAAGACACCTTTCCCAACAATGCCCAGAAAGCAGAAGCTCTCCAAGCAGGATGAGCTGAGAGAAGGAACAGTCAATTTCTTCTCTGGATAGTAGTTAGACATCTCTGATACAAGACATGACATATGTGGATAAGGAAAACATACAGATTTAAATCTGCCTTGTTGAAATGAGACAAATAATGTTCCAAAGACTCTAAGCTAAGTGGCATTAAGAAAATCAGACAAATTAAGATGAAACATACCTGTCAGCAGGGCCAGCTCTACTGTTTTTGCCGCCCCAAGCAGCGCGCTGAATTGCCGCCGCGGACAGCGGGGGCAGTCCGTGTGCTGTTAGGGCGGCACGCGCGTTTCCGCAGCGGTGGCAATTCGGCGGCAGCTTCTGTCTTCAGCCGGAAGCCGCCAAATTGCCGCCACGGGCAGCTGAACATAGAAGCTGCTGCCGAATTGCCGCCACCACGGAAACGTGTGTGCCGCCCTAACGGCACACGGACTGCCCCCGCCGTCCACGGCGGCAATTCGGCACGCTGCTTGGAGCGGCAAAAACACATGGACTGCCGTCCCTTGCAGATTGCTGCCCCAAGCACCTGCTTGGAATGCTGGTGCCTGGAGCCGGCCCTGCCTGTCAGTACATACCGTCCATTTCCTGTCCAATGCAAGACTATACTCAAGCATCTTGTCTAGTCTAGTATTTTGTGATTTTAAATATTTTAAGAAAAGGTTATTCAACTATAATGGTAGTTTCTCCAAATATATTGCCTCTGCAGAGTTACACGTGGGATCACGTGTCTCAGTACCACAGCTTCATGGAGGCATTTAGGAAGTGAATGTAATAGCCTTATCCTTACAGAAGGTTGGGGAAATGATGGTGAGACATAAGTGCCTACATGTAACTCACTCTCTTCACTGAGGTAGTGGCCACTAGAAACACCCAGTGGGTAATATTTTCAAAAGTGCTTAAGTGAATTAGGAGTCTATGTACTATTTTCAAAAGTGGTACAGGAACTTATTAATTTTCAATGAGATTCAGCATCTAAATGCTTAACTCACTTTTGAAAATGGAACTTACGGTCTTAAATCACTTAAGCACTTTTGAAAATTTTACCCACTGTCTTAAAATCTGGGTATGGTCATAAAAGAGACTATATAAAATTGTTACATTCTGCCCCTTGGATGTAGATAGTAATTTCTGCTTACTTACCTGACAAATCAGAATCTAGTATTTTTTTATTCCTCTTTGAACCTCAGAGTCAACACAACTAGGAGAAAGCTGGATTCTATTCTAGTTTATGCACCAACACAATTGTCATATACGTTTCAATTGCCAAATCTTGATTACTGTTGGTAATGCATGAGCTGAAAATAACCCAGGTTTGACTCTGGGATCCCTGGGTGAGTTTGCAGGGGTAGCAGTTAGAAAAAAACAAAAACAAATAATTAGCAATGCCAGGTTTGCTGCATTGCTAGGGTTGCCAACTTTCTACTTTCTAAAAACCAGACCCCCCTACACCACCTCTTTTGAAGCCCTGCCCCACCTCTTCCCCCCAATGTCCTACCTCTTCCTCCCAAGGCCTCGCCTTTGTCCCACCTCTTCTCCCACACTCAGCCCCTGTTCCGCCTCTTCCCTCGAGGTCCCACTCCCTACTCTCCCCTCTGCTCCACAACCCCCCATCACTCGCTGCTTTCCCCACTCCCCCTTCCTCCTCACTTGATCCTCTTCACCTCCATCCTCCCTCACCCCCAGCTGGGCTCCCTCTGCTCTGGGTCTGGAACAGGAGTGGCAGCCTGATGCTGGGCCTGCTTGCCTGCCTGCCGGTAGGAGGCGGGCCCAGCTGAGCAGGGGCTGGTGAGGGTTGATGACCGAGCACCTTCCTCCTCCCGCGGTAACTGGACTTCTGGTATCCCGTGAGTGCATCTGACAGGACACTGCCAGGTCCCCTTTTTTATCAGACTTTCCAGTCAAAAACCAGACACCTAGCAACCCTGTTGCATTATGTTTCCTTACAGATTACCAGAGGCTTTTTCGGTCTTTAATTTCCATTATACATGTACCATGTTTTTATTGAGTACTTTTTATGGATTCTGTTTCGCTGGTTATAAAAACGTTTATACCCAACTTACTCTAATTACCTAGATTGTAAGCTCTTTGTCACAGGGGACAGCTTTTTGTTCTATGTTTATACAAAACCTAGCACAATGGGGACTGTGACTCCTAGGCACTACAGTACTAAAAATAATACTTAATATAATAATACCCTGATATTTGTCTTTCCTAGGGACTTCGGGTTCTCTCTTACAGTCTTATTAATAGAGCTGGTTGGAAAATAGAAAAAAAATAACTTTTCCCCCCATTTTTCATCTAAATTTCATTTTCATAAAAAATGTTGTCCAGCTATGTTGTTAATTTTCATTAGTTCTTTTATATCTTTACCAGCCTTCATTATATTGTTACAAAAAAAAATATGAGCCATCGTTGGGAAGTTTCCAGAGATATCTCTGAAAAAGGAGGAAAATCTTGAGATTTAAGCCATGCAGATATTTTAGTTGTTGTGTATGTAGCACATGGAAATTTCTAGTATAACTGGTCATTATCAATTGCTGACACATTCGGATTATATTTTAATGCAAGGAATCAATCTTCACAGTCAGGAAGTATCAATATTTGTGCCTATTGGTTTTTCAACTATTTTCTAGAGGGAAAAAGTTATTCCTTGCAATATAATAACTGCTTAGCCTTCCTGACAAATCAAATTCTTAATGTATTTTCTATCTACAGTTCTCAATGACCTTCCCTAAGGAGTTGGACAGGATGTGACTATATCTGATTAGGTGTATGAAGTTTTTTGTTTTAACTGAAGCCATTATCCTGGAATGCATTATAGGGTCAGACATAAGATTGTCATTACATTAAGATACAATATATGACTTCATTTGGGAGGAAATGCCGCTGGACATCATAAAATACTCCATACTTATTTTGATATAATAAAATAATAATGTTTAGCATTTATATAATGCTTTTTATCATCAAAGTGGAATACAAATATTAACTAAGTAGTCTTCACCAGGCCCCTGTGAGATGCCCAATAACTTGTGCGCTTGACCAGCTTGCTTCTTAGATGTGAAATTAGTAAAAGGCAATTCTGACATGAATGACGTAGAGTCACATTTGAAGACATATACCATTCTTTATATAAAATTAATAACAAATACTGTCCCTGCATTTTAAATATTTCCCACAGTACTTGAAATAGCGTTTGTTGCAATGAGCCAAGAATATTGGAAATCAAGGAACCATAAGTACAAATCTTTATTCACTGATGTTCTGTCACTTCTGCCTACAATGATTTGGGTTAAGGCATCTATCATATCTGCCATTTTCAAGAAGAGAGTAATTGCTGACAGACCCTGTTGGTGGATTATGGAAGATAAGAGCTGTGTGAATTCAGTTCAGTGACTGAACTGAAAAATCAAAGCAAAGTAATAATTAAAAAAAATAAAATTTAATTTCAGGTCAACCTGAAACAAAAATAATTGAATTTTTAAGCAAAGCAAATTTTTCATGATAAATATATTTCATTTCCACTGAAGTCAATGGGAGGATGTCTAGCACTTGACAGAAGATACTCTATACCCTGGAAGTCTGAGCCTATAATTTGGAACTTGTGATATCAGTGCATTTAGCACCTGTATTCTTGGCAAGGCACACACTAGTGCAGTCACCAGAGAAGGTTATCTAAAAATGCAGAGCTGACATCAACCACAAGGATATTCTAAACTGTTACTGGCATGATGTGGTGTGACGAATTGCTATATACTTGAGCTATCCTCGGTATCCTGGAAAATAATGCGTATCACCAATGTAATGCTGCATGAAATAGACATGTCAACCAATCTTATCAGTGATTATATATGTATACTGGATTATAATCAGGGCCGGCTCCAGGCACCAGCCTAGCAAGCAGGTGCCTGGGGCAGCCAATGAAGAGGGAGGCGGCACGTCCGGCCGTTCAGTGGCGGGGCTGTCACTCTCTCTTGGAGCGAAGGACCTGCCGCCCAATTGCCATCGTAGAATGAAGCGGGGGTGGGGGGGGGGGGGTGGGGGCGGGGGGTTTTTTTTTTTTTTTTTTTTTTTCTTCCTGCTTGGGGCAGCAAAAACGCTAGATTATAATGTTCCAGTTTCTCATTTACATAGTCCACTACAAGTGTATTTAATTTTTTCCCCAATATGTTCTCCAAGTAGAACAGATTACAGTATAGAATATAGAAACAGCAAGGCAGTGTTTCCTAATGGTTAGGGCAGGGTGTTGGGAGTTGGGACCCTGAACTCTATTCTTGGCTCTGCCAGTGATAAATTGTGTGGTCTTAGACAAGTAACTTTTTCATTCTGTGCCTCAGTTAATCCATCTGTAAATTCCTTCAAACCTCTCAGGGGTGTTTTGAGGCTTAATTAATACATTTTAGTTAAAGAATCTGTGCTCCTTGTTTGGAATGACATGGTTAACTGTAAAGTTAAGGTGACCGTAACAGGGTGGCTTGCCCTTTAATTGCTGGAGGGCGGTAGCTAGCCAACCCTGCTTAATAAAGAGGCACACCTGGGTTGGATCAGGTAATTCCCTATAAAAGGAGGCAGATGACTATAATGAAGGGGGAAATTCAGGAAGCTATGGTAATCTGCAGAGTGAGGCAAGCTGCTTGCAGTGAAGACCTTGAGATCAGGGGAGTTGCCCCAGGCAGGGAAACCTGGGAGAGACTGCAAAGTCTCCAGGCAGGAAGGCCTGGGAAGAGGAAGAGAAACTTTGTGTTGTGTGGATTTAGGAATGGACTTCGTTTTGAGTTTTATTTGCAGCCATTTTATATTAATAAACCCAGTTGCCAAAGAGGGGTATTTTGACCAACAAAAAGCCTGAAGTGAAGTTCTATTTGAACAATCCAAGAAGGGAAAGTGAGGCAGGCTGTCTGTACTGTGACCTGAGGCTATGAGGGGATGCATGGGAGGTGGTTAGCCCACTACAATTGCCTTGTATCCCAGTTTTACTGAGACAGTCCTAATTTTTCTTGAGACATGTCAGTGTCCTGAGTGACTTTTGAGTCACCTGAAATGTTCAGGTTTTCATTCTGTCAATCATAATGTTTTGTTTTTTCATAATTACAAGGTGTTTACTCATGCCATATTATTATACTAAGTACAATGTGCTCTGTTTACCTAGAACAAGCAGTACAGTAGAACAAGTATTTCGCTGTGAAGAGCAGTATGTGGGGTGAAGAGAAGAGCAGAATGGTGCAATGCTATCAAACATGTTATTTTGCTCAGTGTTTCCTGATACTCTGTGTTCTGAGTGAGTTTGTGTCTACACTGCAATTAAACATCTGTGGCTGGCCTGTGTCAGCTGATGCGGGCTCGCAGGACTCGGGCTGCAAAACTGCAGTATAGACATTAGGGCTCAAGCTTCCATAATTTTACAACCCCACAGCCCAAGCCCTACAGTTACTGCAAAAAATCCTCCATTCTGAAAATTATGGATGCATCACTGTTGGCTAAGAAGTGAGTGGTAGTGACACCAGCACACACTTTTTTTAATCTCGTCTCTTGTATGGCTATGTTGCCGTCCTATGACATGTTGCCACAAATGTTTTTGATTATGAAAATATGGTCACTTTGCCAAATAGTAGATCTTCCGTCTATCTATCCCTCTTACAACATCTTTGACCCTGCCTTTAACAGTTTCTTCAATCTCTTCCTCCACCTCAGTTATTTTGTGCATCTTTATCTTTCTCTCCAACTCACATTACCGCCGCAGTTTCATTTACTCCTTGTTTTTGTCTTTCATCTCACACCACCTGCTTCAGCTTACTCCTAGCTGTTCCTGTGCTCTCGGACTGGGCCTACCACTGAGGTAGGTCTCTTCAAGCCTAGCAGCTCTCCGTCCCAATGTAGTGCCTTTCTTTCAATCTGGGGGATTGAGTCTGCTCTCATGATGGCTGGAACCAAGCATGTGAGCAGGTGTGTTTCTAAGATGTTACAGAAAGACAATTACAGTTGGTAAAGTACTGGTAAGTCTTATGAACTCTGCTGTCTCAATCTGAGCCATGCACAGGTCTAAAGCATTCAATTTTCACAATATAGCTACTAACTTGAATTCTGTATTGACATGAATGTAAGTTAATGACTGGCAATGTAACTTATCTATGACTGAGTGCCTCACCTAGCAACTTCTTTCTACAACACTGTTCAGGTCACAGGCTCTCTGACTTGAGCAGTACAGATACACTTTAAATTATTTGCAAGACTAGCACAGAAGAGCTGCACTATTCTTATTTTAACTTATAAGCATTTATTATTTATTAGCTGTAACAGGGTTATGTGTGGCAGACAGAATTTTTTTTATATTCTTATAGCCCCAGTTCACTGAAGCATATGCTACCTAGTTTTTCCAGTTATGGCATATGGATATAGAAAGAAAACAATTGCTATTGAAAAATGTTTGGAGAAGGGGAATAATGGTTTTAATAAAGAAAATCGATTTTAACTTCCAAAAAGATAAGGGTAGCCATATTAAAAAATTAACATCTATCTATAGAATGATCTTCAAAAGCAATAGTCCATATGGAGTATTTTTGATTCAGTGCCCACATATGGAGTACACCTCTACCCCGATATAACGCTGTCCTCAGGAGCCAAAAAATCTTACCGCGTTATAGGTGAAACCATGTTCTATCGAACTTGCTTTGATCCACCGGAGTGCGCAGCCCCCTGCCCCGGAGCACTGCTTTACCGTGTTATATCCGAATTCGTGTTATATCGGGTCACGTTATATTGGGGTAGAGGTGTACATCTTTTAATAAAATACTTCCTGGTTTCAGTTGTAAACACTTTACAATTCCAGAAGCAGTACAAGAAATTAGTAATGACAATAGTGGCAACCTTCACTGTGCTGGCATACCAGGCACTCATTTAATATAACATCTCTAATAACATACATGTGCTTACAATACTCTAACATTAATAGTATAAAAATATATCTTCCTGGTAAATTGAAAAGGGCTATACACAAAAAGGGATGTATTTGAATGCTGAAAACTTGACACTGCATCACTGCACTTTTCTTCAAAAATGTTCATGCCTTTCTTTGACGTTCTTTGGCTTACACAACAGGGTGCCAAACATTTATGACAGCTTACAATAGAAAAACAATATTGCTTTTAGTTAACAATGTTAGCTATGAATATATATTGACAACATTTTCACTGCAGATTTCCTGCCAACATAATACAAAGCAAATAGCATTCAATATGTGGGTACACTCAGGGGAATTAAAGAGTTTCAAAAACAAATTTATGGTATTAGGTGCTGAATGCTAAATCTAATGAAAATGCAAATTCAGAAGCATCTCCAACACATACATCATGCAAAGAAATACAGTTTGGCAAAATGATAACATTAAGATTGTTTGACAGAAAAAAAATTCTCTCTGCTTGTTTGGCATTTGTAAAGCCAGTTTTACCATAAAAATTAAATATTTTTTTTCAAAACTCTTCCTGCCTTCTTTCTTTTAAGCATTTCTGTCAATATCACAGATGAGGTAAACCCACCGTCCCAGATCCGCTCACCCCTGATCATTGGGGGAGAATATTCATTCTCAGGTATGCATTTACAGTGAGTTTTTAAAATTCCATTATTAATTATACACAATCACAAGTATATCTGTTCCTGGGAGAGAAACAGAACTTGAGTATTGCTTCCAAATTAGTATGTTAATAATTTACTACAGATCAGCAGTTTGGTAAATACATAAAAATAACTATATAAGTTTTACTACAGTAAAAGAACATTGTAGTTGAAATGCCATCACATATCAAAATATACTCACTAATCTGAATGTATATTGACAACACATTAAATGATGTGGAATTAATAGAATTTCAGTTTTTTACAGAAATTAACTAAAACGGGTCAACAATAAACACTCTGTTAATCTAGACAAAGCCGTTCAGTCTGTACCTGTCAAATCTAATTTTAGTTATAAATTCCTAGATAATCTTTGATATTTATTACCACTCAACTATAGCAGGTGGTTTGAAATGTATATTTAGTACAGCTTGCAAAAAAAAAAAAAAAACCCACTATCTGGGTCACTTAAAAAAAAAAGTGCTTACTTAACATGGACTCATGTAAGCAGGTGACACTTAAAATATACCTATTAAAGGTGACCTACAAAAGGGAAAAATGAACACTCTGTTTCGGTCCACTTTGTTGTTTGTTTTTATTTGTTTTCTGATATGATTTGGGTTTCACCTTAATGGGTAGGATTTTTATTTTATAAAGGATTTAAAATGTTTTTTGCAGGATGGATATGGCTTTAGGGTCAAATTCTCAACTCAGAAGGAGTACCATACATGTCTGAGCAGAATATTCCAAAATTATACAAATATTTCCCCACAAAAAATTATGGTGAGACACAAAAAGAAATTTACAAGCACAAATCTTTGGTGTCTGATAAGCCCATTAATTTGCAAGCACACACTTCCAACACTTCAGGTACAACATGCATATGTGTATTATAAACATCAATCATGTTATTTTCCAATAGCCAACAATAAAAGCTTATGCTGATGTAGATGGAGTAAGTATAATTCAATTGTTAACATTCACTCTGACTCTTCCATGAATATGCCTTTCCGCTGACTACCAAAAGATATTTTTTTCACTGCATGTATTGAAAAGAGATAGCAGAAATCAATATGTCTCTCTTAGAATAATTTAACTAAACATTTACTTTAGAATTTTTATGTGTATTATGTGTGAGAAATTTCTGGAAAAATATTCTCATGTACATAAAATACCTCTTGATAGGCTAATCTTTACCATAGCTAATCTTAAATACATAAAATAAATGCATTTCTATTCTTGTCATTAACTGCAAGATAAAGAGAGGTAGGATTAATGTATAATCATCATCTACCTATAGGTAGCTATCACTCACTTATTGTCATTCCATTTGAAAGGTGGCCAGAAAAAAGACTGACAGAAAAAACAATCCCACTAAGGTACTCAGTTATCAGTTTATAGAAGACAAATGTTTTGAGAGAGATTATTTATATTGTTTATTCAAAGCTATAAAAGCTTTGGAAACATTACCCTTTCAATGGCAGTATAAACTATATTAAACAATGTACACTAGATATAGCAGAAACATAGCTAAGGGAGGCAGAGAGGTATGTTGATGAGGCCTTCCGGGACACTGTAGAATTGTCCTACCTCCGGTCAGACAGCCCCTGTGCTGTTGAGGAGGATGAAAGGCCCAGGGAAGCAGAGCAGTCAACGGGAGCAGAGGGAAACCTTCCCATAGTTGGGACCCTCCTTCCAGACGGTGCTGGGGTTGCCTCTCGCACTGAGGTTACCTCTCCGGGGGAGGGAACTCCAGTTGCTAGGAAAAGGCAGGTATTAGTATTGGGAGATTCGATCATTAGAAACGTAGATAGCTGGGTTTGTGATGACCGGGAGAACCGTATGGTGACTTGGCTGCCGGGTGCAAAGGTTGCGGATCTCTCGAGGCATCTAGACAGACTTATGTGTAGTGCTGGGGAGGAGCCGGTGGTCGTGGTACATGTAGGTACCAATGACATAGGGAAGGGTAGGAGAGATGTCCTGGAGGCCAAATTTAGGCTGCTAGGGAAGAGACTGAAATCCAGGACCTCTATGGTGACATTCTCAGAAATGCTCCCAGTTCCACGCGCAGGGCCAGGTAGGCAGGCAGAGCTTCAGAGTCTCAATGTGTGGATGAGACGATGGTGTAGAGAGGAGGGGTTTACATTCATTAGGAACTGGGGAAACTTTTGGGATGCGGGGAGCCTATACAGGAAGGATGGGCTCCACCTAAACCAAAGTGGAACCAGACTGCTGGCACTAAACATTAAAAAGGTTGTAGAGCAGTTTTTAAACTAGGAGATGGGGGAAAGCCGACTGCTGCAGAGGAGCATGTGGATCGGACAGAGACTTCTCTTAGGGGAGAGTCTAATGATAGAGAATCTCCAGGTTATAGTCAGGAGCAGAGGATGGAAGAAGATAAAGTAGGGGCCAGATCAGATGATAAACATTCACATAAAAAAGAATCTGACACATCAGAAAAGGGCAGACAAATAAACAGTGACAAGTTTTTAAAGTGCTTGTACACAAATGCTAGAAGTCTAAATAATAAGATGGGTGAACTACAGTGCCTTGTGATAAAGGAGGATATTGTTATAATAGGCATCACAGAAACCTGGTGGACTGAGAGCAATCAATGGGACACAATCATTCCAGGGTACAAAATATATCAGAAGGACAGAACAGGTCATACAGGGGGGGGAGTGGCACTATATGTGAAAGAAAATGTACAATCAAATGAAGTAAAAATCTTAAGCAAATCCGCATGTTCCATAGAATCTCTATGGATAGAAATTTCATGCTCTAATAAGAATATAACATTAGAGATCTATTATCGACCACCTGACCAGGACGGTGATCGTGATGATGAAATGCTAAGGGAAATTAGAGAGGCTATCAAAATTAAGAACTCAATAATAGTGGGGGATTTCAATTATCCCCATATTGACTGGGAACATTTCACTTCAGGACGAAATGCAGAGATAAAATTTCTCTATACTTTAAATGACTGCTTCATGGAGCAGCTGGTACGGGAACCCACAAGGGGAGAGGCAACTCTAGATTTAGTCCTGAGTGGAACGCAGGAGCTGGTCCAAGAGGTAACTATAGCAGGACCGCTTGGAAATAGTGACCATAATACAATAGCATTCAACATCCCTGTGGTGGGAAGAACATCAACAGCCCAACACTGTGGCATTTAATTTAATTTTCTTTGCTTCAGTCTTCACGGCTGAGGATGTTAGGGAGATTCCCAAACCTGAGCTGGCTTTTGTAGATGACAAATCTGAGGACCTGTCACGGATTGAAGTGTCACGAGAGGAGGTTTTGGAATTAATTGATAAACTTAACATTAACAAGTCACCGGGACCAGATGGCATTCACTCAAGAGTTCTGAAAGAACTCAAATGTGAAGTTGCGGAACTGTTAACTAAGGTTTGTAACCTGTCCTTTAAATCCGCCTCTGTACCCAATGACTGGAAGTTAGCTAATGTAACGCCAATATTCAAAAAGGGCTCTAGAGGTGATCCCGGCAATTACAGACCGGTAAGTCTAACGTCTGTACCAGGCAATTTAGTCGAAACAATAGTTAAGAATAAAATTGTCCGACACATAGAAAAACAAACTGTTGAGCAATAGTCAACATGGTTTCTGTAAAGGGAAATCGTGTCTTACTAATCTATTAGAATTCTTTGAAGGGGTCAACAAACATGTGGACAAGGGGGATCCAGTGGACATAGTGTACTTAGATTTCCAGAAAGCCTTTGACAAGGTCCCTCACCAAAGGCTCTTATGTAAATTAGGCTGCCATGGGATAAAAGGGAAGGTCCTTTCATGGATTGAGAACTGGTTAAAAGACAGGGAACAAAGAGTAGGAATTAATGGTAAATTCTCTGAATGGAGAGGGGTAACTAGTGGTGTTCCCCAAGGGTCAGTCCTCGGACCGATCCCATTCAACTTATTCATAAATGATCTGGAGAAAGGGGTAAACAATGAGGTGGCAAAGTTTGCAGATGATACTAAACTGCTAAAGATAGTTAAGACCAAAGCAGACTGTGAAGAACTTCAAAAAGATCTCACAAAACTAAGTGATTGGGCAACAAAATGGCAAATGAAATTGAATGTGGATAAATGTAAAGTAATGCACATTGGAAAAAATAACCCCAACTATACATACAATATGATGGGGGCTAATTTAGCTACAACAAGTCAGGAAAAAGATCTCGGAGTCATCGTGGATAGTTCTCTGAAAATGTCCACGCAGGGTGCAGAGGCGGTCAAAAAAGCAAACAGGATGTTAGGAATCATTAAAAAGGGGATAGAGAAAAAGACTGAGAATATATTATTGCCCTTATATAAATCGATGGTACGCCCTCATCTCGAATACTGCGTACAGATGTGGTCTCCTCATCTCAAAAAAGATATACTGGCACTAGAAAAGGTTCAGAAAAGGGCAACTAAAATGATTAAGGGTTTGGAATGGGTCCCATATGAGGAGAGATTAAAGAGGCTAGGACTCTTCAGCTTGGAAAAGAGGAGACTAAGGGGGGATATGATAGAGGTATATAAAATCATGAGTGATGTGGAGAAAGTGGATAAGGAAATTCCCATAATACAAGAACTAGGGGTCATCAAATGAAATTAATAGGCAGCAGGTTTAAAACAAATAAAAGGAAGTTCTTCTTCACGCAGCGCACAGTCAACTTGTGGAACTCCTTACCTAAGGAGGTTGTGAAGGCTAGGACTATAACAGAGTTTAAAAGAGAACTGGATAAATTCATGGTGGTTAAGTCCATTAATGGCTATTAGCCAGGACGGGTAAGGAATGGTGTCCCTAGCCTCTGTCTGTCAGAGGGTGGAGATAGATGGCAGGAGAGAGATCACTTGATCATTGCCTGTTAGGTTCACTCCCTCTGGGGCATCTGGCATTGGCCACTGTCAGTAGACAGGATACTGGGCTAGATGGACCTTTGGTCTGACCCGGTACGGCCTTTCTTATGTTATGTTCTAAATGTATGTATGTTAAATCTATAAAGTTTCACCCTTATATACATCCTTTAGCAAAAAGAGTAATAAAATACTAATTTCCACGTTAAAAGATTCTAGTTTTAGGTCCCTGTGTGATATAATCCTTGTTTAGACTAGCATGTTATTTACTAAAAGATGTCCAAACAAGATGATTTGATATTGGAATGTTCATCTCAGAACAACCAGAGCAATGTAAGGTGAAATAATTGTCAAGTCAATCTCTAACTTACTCTTTATTGCAGAAATAAATTGAACTCTGCTCTAGCTTTTTGACATGTAATTTTGATACTAATGGGTTCAAATCCATTTTTCTTTGCTCTACCTGCTAACAGGAAGCTTTCTGTGTGTCAGAAATCTACCAGTTGCTGGCTAATGCTTCCCTTAAATAAAAAGTCACTGCCTGCAATAGTATCAACACTGTCATCAGTTTACAATAATGAGCTACAGTTCATTGTGGTAGCTCTAGTATGAAAATTAGAAGCTTTTATGTAGCTCCTCCATCTGCAAGAAAATTATAAGAAACATCACTAGCATTGGTGTGACAGAAGACTTTTCTATTTAAGGATTACAAGCCAGATCCTCAGCTGGTGTAGACTGGTATATCTCCACTGCAGTCAATGAAGCTCTCTCAGTTAATATCAGTTGAGGATCTCCTGCTATGTATTTAAATTCAGCACTTTTATTCTGAAGGTCAACACATGAATCTAGTGTTATTCCTTAACTCCCTGGGGCAGAGGAGGAGGAGGGAAAGGACTCCACCAGGAATGATATGGTGTTTACCAGGTAAAATCATGGTTTTACCACCCCAGGGAAAAATTAGTTGGTTCCAGATTAAGCTATTTTCTATTTTAAAAACTGTTTGTCTAATACACACCACATGATACTTAGTTTTAGTTAAATATTCAGATTGTGGTTACATAAGTCAGTAAATTCATAGATTAATTTAGAGTTGCATAAATAAAAAGTAAAATTGCAGTGGACTTAGTACTAATATACGTGATTATAATACAGAACATCAGAGGGTCTGTATACATTTTGGTTTGGTATTTTCTCAAGGAAGTAATACATATAATAGCTCATATTTCAGTTTTCAATATTACATAAACAAGTCAAAAATATTCAATTATATGAAAATGACAGTAATGCAGAGCTGTAGGCTTGACCCATTAAGCAATCAGAAGCATACAAAGTTCGAGACCACCAGTCCAGGTCTATGTGGCCATGCAGTATTCCGTAGCAGAAAACCAACTTTCATGTAGTGGATAGACCAAGCCTATTCCTCAGTTTTGAATAGATGTATCCAAAGTTTGAAAAGATTTGTTCTATGCTTGCTGAACTAGCTGGACACTGATGAATGATTTTTCCCACTTTAACCTGGGTTTAAGCCAGTATTAAAGAGCACCTAAAGTCCTAAACTAGTTTTTTCCCAGGAAGTTACCAATCCTGGACTCAGTACCTTTGTTTTATACATGATTTCTCAGCTGCTGTTTCATGAGGGGGTGGGGAAAGAGGTCTGATTGGTTTTGACTATAGGAAACGTAACAATGTAATTACCTGTTTCTGAATCTTGGGGTCACTTTCTTAGTCCAGATTCCTCCAGTTTCAATTAATTTAAAAAAAACGGCTGACTTTTTAATTTATCTTTCTTCCTTTTAAAGCATTTACAAGTGCATAATTTAAAGTTTGATTCCTCTAACATTTTACACAACTAAACATATGTTTATAATTAATATACCCAGAAGCAAAGCATTAGACTGTGTAAGTGAAGGGTGGGATTTTCAAAACCACTCGGCATCAGCCTAACTTTGACCGCACTGAAGTCAATTGGAGATTTACCATTGATATCTACAGTAATAGAGTTAAGCCAATGCCGAATGCTTTAAAAAAAAAAAAAAAAAAAAAAAATCACACCCCAACTATCTAAAAGCAAACAATAAAAATAACACTTTGCATTTTTATAGTGACTTGCAGTTGAGGATCTCAACAGCACATAGAGTTGGCACTTAACATTGAAAGGATCCCGGAAATTTCAGGCTTTCAGGTTAGTTATATGGTTGGCAAGCAGCACTACTTGTAGGATATTCATGACTTCTAAAATATATTTCATGGCTCTTACGATGTGTGGAATCATACTTATTACTTACTGTTTGTATTCTAATAGCACCTACAGGCCTCCATGAGACTCAAGACCCTATTGGAGTAGGTACTATACAAATGTTTAAGACAGTCCCTGCCCTTGAGAGTTTTAAGTGTGTAAGAGACAGAGTAGGGACCGAGATTATTATTACCATATATACTCGTTCATAAGCCGAATTTTTTTAGTAAAAAAGGGAAACACCAGAGAAGGGGGTCGGCTTATGAACGGGTATAGAGAGGGAGAGGTGGGACACAGCCCCTCCCCCGAACAGAGGGAGCAAGGAGAGGCAGCACAGCCAGCAGAGCCAGAAGGGAAGAGGCAGGGCCAGAGTCTCTCCGCTTCTGGCCATGCTGCTCTCCCCCCAGCCTCAGAAGCAGCTGCAGCTCCGGGGCTGGCAGGCTGCAGCCGTTCCGCTCGGCCCCGCCCCCCAGAGCAGGGTGTGGCCGTGCCTCCCGGAGCACGCTGCGCCCGTGCAGTCCGGCCCAGCCCGCTGGAACATGCTGCGGCTGCGCCACCCGGTCTGGCCCGCTGGAGCAGGCTGCGGCCGCACTGTCCAGCCTGCCAGAGCAGCTCCAGCCAGGCCAGAGACATCCTCCCCTGGCCTTCCCCAGATAAGGTGGGACGGGATGGGATGGGGAGAGCGTGGGGGTCCTGGACTAGCGTTGGGGTCATGTGGGGGGTGGTCACAGGGGTTACTCCCCTCACTCCCAGCTTCTCCCCCCCAAAAATTTCCCCACCAGTTGCTGTCCCAGCCCGACAGGGTAAGCAGCTGGCACGCCGAGACACTTTGTGTACTTAGGTTTACCTCCGTGCCTGCAGACGCTCAAGGTAAACAAACCATCTCGGCCCACCAGCGGCTTATCCTGATGGCCTGGGAGCCAAACTTTGCTGACCCCTGAATTATAGGGTCGGCTTATGAATGGGTTATAAAATTTTTCCATTTTTACTTATCTATCTTGGGGGGGGGGGTCAGCTTATAAACGAACCGGCTTATGATCGAGTATATACGGTAATTTATATTATCATAGCACTTAGAAGCCATAGTCATGGACCAGGACCCCACTGTGCTCAGCACTGTACAAACAAAGAACTTACAACCGATGAGCAAGATAAGTGGCAACAGATGGATACAGATAGATACAGGAGTGTAAGGAAACAATGAGGCATTAATCTCCACACACTAATAGCCTAACTATTATCAAGGTTTTTTTGTAGGCATCACAGAAAAGGAAAGTTCTGAGGAGGACTTTGAAGAACAATAATGAATTTTAAGTTTACAAAAGAGACAAAGAAAGGGTGGGGACAAAACTAAGGGCTTGTCTACACAGTGCTGGTAAAACGCACCAGAGGGTGTGATTTGTCAAGCACTCTAATGCTAACATTACTCCTGGGGGAATTCTGTACCACTGCATGCATGCAGAATTCATGTCTGACACAAATTTCTTTGGTTCCCCACAGAAAAATGACTTTGTGATGGGGAAGCAAAGGGAAGCCACAAGAGTGGCCACGCCCCCCTCTCCAACAAAGCGAACATGTCATTTCGGGCACCTGAATCATCCAGCTGAGAGGTAAATCACTGCGGGGGGGGGGAGGGGAGGGCAGGGCGGGGCTGGGTCAGACCCACTCCCCCATCTGCCCAACCCCCGTGCATCCATACCCAGACGCTCCCCACCGAGCCTCATCCCCCAGCACCCGAACCCCCACCATGCCAAGCCTTGCCCCCTGCATCTGGAGCCCCCCCTCCACCAAGCCCCATCCCACCACACCTGGCTCTTCCCAGCTCCATCTAGGGCTAGAAATGCCCCAGTCGGTGGCTCCCACCCTGCACTGGGCTCAGCTGCTAGTCCTGGCTACACAGTCAGGTGGGAGAGGAGCGCACTTCCCCTACAGGGAGCGGTCGGGGTCAGGGCTGGGTCAGACCCACCCATCCCAGAAACCTCCCCTGGCTCTGCACCCTCTCCCCATTTCCTGCCCCCATCGTTCCTCAGCTGCAGGGGGAGGCCTCACCCCCCTCGCACCCAAGACCCCCCCACCAAGTCCCCCAAACTCCACCCCACTGAGCCCCACCTTTCCACATGCGGTCCTCCATCCCTGCACCCAGACCACCCCCCATTGAACCCAATCCCTCCACACCCAGACTCCCCCTGCCGAGCCCCACCTCCTACATCTGGAGCCCCCCTGCTGAGCCACAGCCCCTCCACCCAGACCACCCCCCGTTGAACCCTCCACACTTGAGTCCCCACCCTGATGAGCCCCACCCCTATGCACCTGGACCACCTTGATAAGCCCCCCTGCACCCGGACCCCCACCTCACTGGATCCCAACCAGTTGCAACCAGACTCGCACCCCACCACGTCCCACACCTTCAGCACCCAGACCCCTCTGTTGAGCCCTATCCCCCCCACAACTAGACACCCCCCTGCTGAGCCCGACCATCTTCACCTGGACAGAGTCCCATTGCCCCTGCACATAGAACCCCCCCTCCCAACAAGTCCCTGAGCATCCAGACCCTCCTGCACCTGGAACCCCCACTGAGCCACCCGCACCCAGATTGCCACATACAGAACCCCCTCACCCCACACCTGGATACCCCCCACACTAAACCCTTCCACACTTGGATCCTGCCAAGTGTGGAACCTGTTCTGGTGCTTGTGCACCTGGCGCAGAGGGGCAGGTCCCCAGGGCGTTTCTGGGGTATGTCGAGTCCTTGCACTGTATCGGGGTCGGGTGCAGCCTCACTGCCAAGTCCATGTCCTGGAGGGAGGGAGACTGCAGGGCGGGCAGTCGCCCCCCCCCCCCCACCTCAATGCAGCCAGTGGCCTGTGCTCCCCACTACTATGTTGGAGCCTCCAAGTTTATTTATTGACAAATATAATTTGCAGAATTGGTGCAGAATTTTTAATTTTTTGGTGCAGAATTCCCTCAGGAGTATAACATGAACTAGGTACCTTTTAGACAGCATCAGCAGGGTCTGATCCATTATGGAACACCACAGTGCACAAAAACATCAGCATATTGTGTCACGCTGTGCCACTGTGACATCATGATTTTCTAACATGTCGTGACACATGAGTTTGCTCCAAAGTAGTAATAACAACTCTATATAAATTCTGGTATCAGTTACACCAGTGTAAATCTGAAGAAACTCCATTGTAAATCCTGAACAAATCCATTAATCTACTAGAGTAACAGAACTGAATTTAGCCCATATATAATAGAAATGTAGGGCTGGAAAGGATCTCAAGAGGTCCTCTAATCCATCCCCCTGCACTGAGGCAGGATTAAGTATACCTAAACCATCCCTGACAGATGTTTGTCTACCCTGTTTTTACAAATCTCCAACAACAGGGATTCCACCTGTTCTGGTGCTTAACTGTCCTTATACTTAGAAAGCTTTTCCTAATAGTTAACCTAAATCTCCCTTGCTGCAAAGAAAGCCAATTACTTATTGTCCTATCCTTGGTACAATTGATCACTGTCTTCTTATAACAATCTTTTCCATATTTGAAGATTATGTCCAACCTCAGTCGTGTTTGCATTAAACATGCTAATTCTTTCAACCTTTCTTTGTAGGCCATGTTTTCTAAACCATTCATCATTTTTGGCTGCTCTCTATAATTTATCCACATCTTTCCTAAAATGTGGTGCCCAAAACTGGACATAGTGTTCCATCTGAGGCCTAATTAACAGGCTTAACTTCTGTTCACCTCAATCCAAAGTATGAGCAGATATTATATATTTGAAAATTTCTGAGCCCCACAAACCATAGAAGACCACAGATGCAAACTCTGTGGTAAGCCAGTCTGTCAAGAGGAAAAGTTATTGCAAATGTCCATAAGCGGAAACTAGAGAACTCCTGCAAATCTATTCCTTGCTGCACAACTTCTGATTCACTGAACCATCCATTCCCTCTCTTAGGGTCATCTTATTTTATCAAGTCTAAGAACAGACCCTGAGCTCAGGGTATGGATTTTTTTTTAAAGAGAAATAATTACATAAGAGTTACCCAATCTCAACTACAAAAACAACAAGGAGTCTGGTGGCACCTTAAAGACTAACCGATTTATTTGGGCATAAGCTTTCGTGGGTAAAAACCTCACTTCTTCAGATAAGAAGTGAGGTTTTTACCCACGAAAGCTTATGCCCAAATAAATCGGTTAGTCTTTAAGGTGCCACCAGACTCCTTGTTGTTTTTGTAGATACAGACTAACACGGCTACCCCCTGATACTTGATACCAATCTCAACTGCCATATTTAAATTGGCTGCCCTCCAAATTTTTATTGGTGGGATTGGGGATGCTCTGGAGCATTGATTCTTTTATATATCTCTTTTGCTGATCTCCAGAAAGACCTAGCATATATGGAGAGTCCAGTAATTAACGAATCCTTTAAAATTCTTTTCTGGCTGAACCAGGGAAGCACCTATCCCTGCATGAAGACACCTATTTGCAGTGCAGCTCAGTAAATCCCCACCCATAAATTCCTAAGATCCCAATTGCTAACTATATGAACCCGGTAGAAAAGGGGTACATTCCCCCTTCAGGATAAGGAGCAACCTATTTAGCTGCTAGGACCCTAGGGCACACAGTTTCCATAGTTAAGTAGACTCAGTGAGCCATTTTGGTTTCATCATGCCCACAAGTGGCTGCATCTCGGACTCATGGCCTGACAGTGTAACCCAAGTGTTCAGAGTGTCTTACAATACCACATCCACAAAAGCCCATAAAACTTAAATCTAATCCAAGCCAACTAAAAATAGGAATACAGATATTTTTACCGTAAATTTATCATCTCTTCTTTTTTCATGTAATTGAGAACGGCCCCAGTAATTGCTCTGCAGAATGCAATGGATGAAATTTATTACTTCAAGATCAAGCTTTTTAGTTACATCTCTAATTGCAGAATATTTCTCATATTCACTATCACACAATATATACAGTTAGTGACAACCAGTATCCAGAATAACTGATGGGACTGGGACCTTCTTCCTCCTTCAGTTCTTCCTTCTCCTTCCCAGCAGAGACACCCTCAACTCATTGCCTCCTATTTCCCCCTCACCACAGGAGAACCCTGTGCTTTCTTCTCTCCCATGCTGCCCTAGTGTGAAAGAATACCCAATCTTTTTTTGCTTTGCTTTCTCAAGTCAGTATACAACCACACCCACAGAGTACTCCCTCTGCACTTCAAAAAGCATAGACACACCCACCCAGCCTCTCCTTCCCTTTCTACCCTCTAGTCTTCACACATCACCTTCAGGCACTTCTTCTCTCCCACTAATACCTCATTCTCTTACTTAATTTTTCCATGAGAGAAGGTAGGTGAGGTAATATCTTTTATTGGATCAAGCTTTTGAGCTCCACCAAGCTCTTCTTCCATGGCAGATAGATGGTACAGCAGCAGCAAATACAGTCTGGCCATGGTGCGTCTCTTGAGTTATTGGCAAGGGCAGAAGTGGTGAGATCACTACTATGAGCAAGTGCAGCCAGGACATGTTGCTGGAGGCTCCCATGCGATCTGCAGACATATTCAGATTCTGAATGGTCTAATGGCAAATTATGCCCATCGAGCAGAATAGACCTCAGCCCCAGCAGGCAGGTTCTCTCTGCTTCTGTTCCATAGCACTCAGACAGTAGGAGGAGGGAGCAGCAGCCACAGAGGCACAGTCAACAAATCAGTGATCTCCCACCTGTTGAACACACAAGCCCCTAGTGGCTGGAGGCCACATTACAGTTCTACAGTCAGAATAAACTTATAGACACTCTTTAGTCTCCTTCATTGTACACGGAAGGGCAGGGATGTAACTACAATGGTGCAAGTGGTGCAGTCACACCAGGGCCCATGAAGTTATGGAGGTCCAACTAGTAGCAGCCACTCTACCTTAGGCACCATGGTACTGACACTACAGTCTACCTATAGGAAAACAGGGCTCTGAAAAGCAGGAACAGGCTATCTCTGGGGGGAGTGCTCCTGCCCCTGCCGGGGATCCAAGGAGCAGGAAGTGGCCCTCAACCAGGTGTGGAAATGCTCCTGCCCCCTCATGGTCTCCAAGAAGCAGGAAACAGCCCCCAGCCAGGATGCCAAAGAAGCATTCCCACCCCACCCCAGCCACCCTCTGCCCCGGCACGTATAACACTGCAGCTGTGGCTCAGGTCCTGAGAGGCTCAGGATTGCTCCTGGCAGCACTGCCAGTGTGCTGCTGCCCAGGGCTTCAGGCACAAAAGGAGAAATCTACCCAGCTCCATGTGGGTGCCCAACCCACACGTGCCACTCTGTGCCTGGCCCACATGGGGGACAGACTTGGCAGGGGAAGAGTTGCTGGGGGCCACATGGGCTGGAGGTGCAGGGGAATGGGGTGGGGTGAAGAGTGTGTGGGGGCCAGGTAGGGGGTGCCAGCTGGGATGGGCTGGGAGGGCAAATTGTGGGGGGAGAAGCTGGGGGTTGCGAAGTGTGAGGGGCCAGGTGGGAGGTGCCCAGGTCCTGTTGTGGTTGAACTGAGTGGCTCCAGGGGAAGAGTTGCGAGGATCAGGGGCCATTCCCTAGGGCAGCCCATGGCCAGGGCAACAATCAAGATATCTCAGATACCTCCTACAGGGAGGCACTGTGATATGTATTGGTATTTGTGTTGATGGGGGCGGTGTTAGAGATCAGCCCTTTCCTGATTCCCATCTATTACCATTTACATTTTGCAGAAACACCCTTCCCCCCACCCGTGACTCATGACCCCATTGCCACTGCCTTCTTGTGTCCCGGGTCCCGATGAGGGAGTGAGCCCTGCCTGGGCTGATGAGACAGTTATATCCCATGTGTTAGTGGCCCGTAGAACTCTCTGCCACAGGGCATCACCTGGAGTCCAGGCAGGCTGAATAATGGGGAGTCCCACCCCATGACACAGGAACTGCCCTGTCTACAAGGCAGGTCACAGTCAGACCAATACCCAGCCTCTAGTCAGTATCAGCTGGTTCAGAGCCAGAGCAAGAAACCCATTCGAAAAGGTGCTTCTGTCTTCTGCACCAGTTATTGGGTTATTATAATAAACATAGGGGTTTATAGCCTTCCAAGGACTTGTCTCCAAGGGGAAATTGACTGGGATGGCTATTCGACAATAGTTCCCTGTGTGGACACTATTTTGGAATAAAAATAACTTTATGCCAGAATTAGTGTGCACCTCGCAATAGCTATTTCAGCCAATTTCCACCTGTAGACAAGTCCTTGCACTGTGCACTATTGAATTTCACCCCATTCCTGTCACTCCAGTCTTCAAGGTCATCCAGTTCTTCCTGTATAATATTCTAGTCTTTCTTTGTATTCATGATGCCTCATAACTTTGTATCATCAGAAAATTTCATTAGCACACTCCTACTTTTTATGCCACGGTCATTAACAAAAATATTGAATAAGATTGGTCCCAAGACTTATCCTTGAGAAACAGCACTAATAACCTATCTCCAGTCCAACAGTTCACCTTTATCACAACCCACTGCCTTCTCCCCTGTAGCCAGTTCCTTATCCACTTTACAATTCTTGTACTAATCCCCATCTGAATGTGCTACATGGGCCATGGCTGAGTTAATGTTGCTGCAGAAGCCTTACTCTTTGAAGTTCCTGACTCTCTAATGTTTAATTTTGCAAGGTTGCATTCTCTCTTTAAGATACAAAAGCTTGATACATTTACCAACCAAAAGGCTAGAAAAAAAACAAACAATTTTAGTTAAATTTTGTATAAATGTATAAAAAAAACTTTTCTGTGTGTTGATAGCCTGCATATTGTGTTCATGTATTTGTGGATAAGATGGATATGTTCTGATTTTCCAAGATGGTAAAGGTAAGCAAAATTTTATATTTCAGATTCAGGATTCCTAACCTATTGTTGTACCCTCTGGGACCTTGCTACACCTTTGCAGGAGGAGAAGGTTTTATATAGAAGGAAGTCTTTTATACTAGAACATTTAATTAATCCAGTCATGTTGTGTGCTTAGAGTTTGAGACTTCAATAATCTTGATACAACATCTCTATCAATTTGTGAAGGCCTAGACATGATGTATAACACATTGAGTATGGCTACGTTGCAATCATGGGGTGTGACTGCAGCTCATGTAGACATACCTAAACAAGCTTTTAGTCTAGCTATCTTGGGTTTTGGAGCAGTGAAACCACAGCAGCCTATGCCTCTATCCAGGATGTACAAGCCCACATCGAACTCTAGGTTAATTCTCATGCAGCTAGCCTGTACTGAAGTGCATGCTGCCACAGTTTCACTGTCACCAATACCCAAGCCAGCTAGATTAAAGTTAGCTCAGGTATGTCTACACAAGCTGCAATCTCATCCCATGATTTCAGTGCAGACATAAAAGCTTGAAAATGACACACACACACACACACACAATTATTCAGGCAGGAAACTTTAAAAAGATGTGGGACTCATTCCTTTAGTGTAAAAAACTCTTTCTATAACTTCAGTTCCATGATTCTACATTTCTAACGTAAATAATTGTCAACAATAGAAATGAGGTTACACCAAATGTGTGGAACACAAGTAATTTTGGGGCTAAAATAATGGCACTTGAGAGGTATGCTACATGATATAACAAATAAAAAGTTCTTACATGGAAACAAAACTAAGTGTGTCACATCACTGATATCATGATCATCTTAAACAGCACTGATTTTGTTTATGGCATTTATAATGCATTTTTGACATTCTGAGTGACAGACGCCACCATAATAGAAAATTAAACACACCTGGCTATTTAGTTTCCCTTAAGCAAAAACCAGTGTTAAATTTGAAATATAAAGTATGCTTGAAGTAATTACAAAATACTGACAAGTAAAACGTTCTTGCAGACACCAGGAATAAAGCATATGAATTTAACACTGTCTTGGCAAGAAAGAATATTTCATTAGGGCAGCAGTTGTCTCATTTGAAAGACACTAAGAATGAATATTGTCTATATCTAGTATCCTATTTTCATTACTATTACAATACATTAGTATTCATTACTTTTTTAAGGATGATACATGTCATGGCAGCTTTGGATAATTTCATGGAGATGCACACTATACTACACTTACACAGCTTCACATATACCCTCAATCTAGTCTAAGTACAACACAAGTATTGATCCAAAATAAAATTATACGTACTTGAAAGGCTTCCAACTTGGTAATAGAATCATTTACAAATCTAATTTTATACATGACCAATATAGGCACAAGTTTCCATAATGGCAAAATTACTTTCTTTCAAGACAACAGTGTGTTCAATTGATTTTTCTTTTTAAAAATGTTGAGGAACACACAAGCTATATTACATGTCATTACTTTCTTGATTTAATTAAGATTGTATACGACTGTGCCATTAAATAAATAACCAGTTCAGCCACTAGAAGTATCATCTAACCCTATGTAATTTTGACTTTTAACAAAATTGTTTCAATACCCTATATGGAGATCAGCTGAACTACTTAGGAAAAGTTCACAAACCTCTTTCAAATATGATGGTTTTTTTATATATGGACATGTAATTCAAACCTCCTCCTTAACAAAAGAAACGTACCTTGTGTTATGATCCCATCAGCTCTCACATGGTAAGCAGTCTTAGGGCTAGGTCTGTATTTCTTTCTTTAAATTTGTAAACATCTATTCCAGGTTCTAGGCATCATAAACATCAAAGCTGACTCTTTTAGACCTATCAGCTGCCTTAGGGCTGGTCCACACTAAGCCCCCAGTTCGAACTAAGATATGCAACTTCAGCTACGTGAATAACGTAGCTGAAGTCGAAGTATCTTAGTTCAAACTTAGAGGTACTTACCACGGGTCCACACGCGGCAGGCAGGCTCCCCCGTCGACTCCACCTACTCCTCTCGCGGAGCAGGATTACCGGCGTCGACAGCGAGCACTTCCGGGATCGATTTATCGCGTCTAGACAAGACGCGATAAATCGATCCCAGAAGATCGATTGCTTGCCGCCGAACCAGCGGGTAAGTATAGACGTACCCTTAAATACTATTGAATATAAGGTACTGTTAACACAGAAGTGAAAGAAGATGCACAAGTGGCTCCATTGCTGTGTTTCTTGAGAGGTCTCAGATGTTAGTATTGGGTAGTTGCTTACCTGCCTTGAGTGGTCACTTGTGGGGTTCTGCAGGTTATATTATGTCACATCTTATGTTCAACATACACAAAGCCTTTAGGAAAGTTAGTGACACAACAGGGTTTGTGATGCCTACTATACTCAGGTGGAGGATGTCTATGGAAGTGATACAGAGTGTATTTGACAGTAGTGTTTCAGTAGATAGAGTTCTTCTATCAGAGTCATAATTTATCCACAAATTATCCACCTTAATGTTAGGGGTCAATGAGCTGAGGGAAGTGGTACCATCTTTCAGATGAGACAAAAAGCCATGGTCCTGAACACATATAGACACAGAAGATATCATGCAAACTGCTCGTAAGATGAGTGTTAATACCCATGTCACAACCAAATTCCAATTCTAGTAACCACAATCTGCCTACTTAAATTTCATTTAGCGATTATCTTCGAAAAGCCATGGAAGAAGTGCGAGATTCCAGAGGACTGGAAAAGGGCAAATATAGTGCTAATCTATAAAAAGGGAAATAAGGACAACCTGAGGGATTACAGACCAATCAGTTTACCTTCAGTACCCAGAAAGATAATGGCGCAAATAATTAAACAATCAATTTGCACACACCTAGGAGATAATAAGGGTGATGAGTAACAATCTGCATGGATTTGTCAAGAACAAATCATGTCAAACCGACTTAATAGCTTTCTTTGATGGGGTAAAAAGCTAAGTTCCCTGTAAACTGCGCAGCTGTGCAGCAATCTATTTAGCACCACGCAGGCACTTAAAGAACCTGTCCAGGGACCCACTTACCCTGGCTCCAACTCACCCTGTGGCCCGGACCTGCCGCAGCCAGATCGGACCTAGGCGTAGCCCCAGGTGTGGCCAGGGCGGGGCAGCCCAGGCCAGCCCCAGGCGCAGCTGGAGCAGCGCAGCCCGGGCAGCCCTCCCCTGGCCCAGCAGGTCCGGGCCAGGGGAGGGGCGCCTATCCTGCAGATAGAGATAGACAAACACATTTATGTGTATAACACATGAACAAATGCATCTTGGGAAGACTAAACAGCAGCACATTCTGAAGTCAAGGATTTCCTCTAGCAGCTTTACACTGAAAACGGAAGCCAAGAAAATAATGCATTCTTGAGAACTTAATGTAGTTCTTCAATAGCCAATGTGATCTCCTTTTCACCTTCTGAGAAATGCTGCTTTGTTCCTTTTGTCACTGAAGTCAGGCTTTTTGGTTACCATTTTTGCTATGAGATGGAAAGTGAGCATCAGATACTGACTGTTCAGATGCACCTTTCCTTCAGTTTATTAGAAATAAAGTACTGATGAAAACAACCATATTTTCTTCCTAAATTCAACTCTTAATTTCACTAAGTCAAGAGATTGCATTGCCACTCTTTTGCCCAAATCTCCTGACTGCTGATGAAGGAAAACACCATTGATGCCAGATGGGTTCTTAGTATTTGCATATTAATTTCAATAGAGCAGTAGCAACTTCCTAGGCATTAACAGGGGAAATTTCTGATATCTGTCACTCCTTTACGAGGCATTACTAACTGGATATTTTAGGGGGGGAACTTCTTGCAAAAGGGGTTCATTTAAAATTCTCTTTGTAGTTGAGGAGTACTCCTGCTTGGTTCCAGAGTGAGTGGTACAGAAATTCATTTTTTTCCTAAAGGTAGAACTGACCATGCATCTTTGCCATTCTCAAGGCCCAGGTGAATTTGTTTTCATTTGCTTTCCATCTAAATATACTACATAAAATATATGTTTTCTCAGATTGTTCAGTGAGGGGCTACTACTTGTGAATATTCTAAAATAAGGAGGAATCAGTTAAGGAGTTCTTTGTATAATGGTACTCTTCCAAACTTCAATTTGAAGCTGTTTTTATCTTCTGACAGTATGATAACCATGTAGTCCCAATGTGGTACAAAGGAACTCCAATAATCCAATTTTACAGATATCAAAGAATTCTGATGTTTAAGATGCATTTTCTTTTTAGCATTAGTGATTTTTCTTCCTGCCAAGGAAAGCCTTAAACTACCCATAAAACTTTGCATGAAATTTAACTATCAATATTTAATTCCCTTTGGCAGTAGATCAATCCAACATTACTGATCACTTTGAAACTCACCCATCCTGATGTTACATTTCCATTACTCCAAAATTAATTTGCATAAAGATCTTCTTGTATGTCTACATCTGTGTTTTATAAAATCAGTAATGTAACAGTAATAGTTATAAGTTTGTATCTAAAAGTTTTCATACACAATTAAGTTCCTTTTTAATTGTTTACTACTTAAAACTGAACGCAAAAACGGGGGGAAAAATCAATCATGGATATGAATTACTGTAAATAGTGAATGTAAGACAATTTGCTGTTTTGTACAATAAGCTATATAGTATACTATATACTGCACACTAGAGATACTAAAACATTTCTAAAAGCCAACAAAAATACTATTTTAGAGCCAAGTTTATGAGTGTAATATAAATGTAAAGCTATATTTCTTTATCAGCATAGAGTTTGGTTTTTGTTTTGAAAGGTATTTATTCGAAAGTAAATTTTCTTGTACTACTTACCTAGCTCTTTAATCTGAATCCCATTGATATTCTGCTGTTACCATACATTGTTTATCAGACTGATATTTATGCTCCCTAAAGCCACTCTCTGTAATCAAGTTCTTATTTTTAATATATTCAAATATGTTGATGAAACTGCCTAAGCTATTGGTTTTGTTGGGATTATTTACCAGGTCTATGTGCATATCTCTAATAAACTCTCCAAATTCCATTTTTTAGCCTCTTAATCCATCAAATGAAGTGCGTGGATAGGCAATGTAGATAGGTCTCCATACCCACGCGTTATTCTGTTAATGTTGTTATATGCTTTTCAAGAAATTTATCATTAACAACAAAACAATGTAAGTCAATGTGACAGATCATAACAAAAGTGGTAGTGAAAAAAAATTATTAATATCGGTCCACTGAAGGGGTAAATAAAATATCCCAGAAAAGACAGGGGCAGTTGCAGGCCCATTCTCTGTATCTTAGGAGAGCCACATGGGAGACAAGTCCAGTTGCATTGTACAAGGGATGATGAGGATCTGGTGTGTCCATGAATAGGCACTTGTGCTAAAATGATTCACTTGTGCTCCAGCCAGATTTGTAAAGCAGGATGGTGCTAGCCACAGGAGGATTAATAAAGTTATGTGCAAATAATTCAGCAATGAATAAATTAAGCCAAACTTTGATATGACTGTATGTTTGATGGAATACACTACATAAAATATATTTCAAGCTGGTTATTAAATACTGTTGGATGAAAAAGATAGAGTTCAAATGTGAAACTTTCAGAATTAAACTCCTTAATAGAAAAGGATACACTATCCAATTTACAAAGCTTGTTAAATGTAATGTGCCCTTTCATACACACACACTTGCACACGCACACACACTTAGCAGTCTTTTAAAATGAAGATCTGGTAGGAATATTAATTTTATAAAGCACTTTGATACTAGTGATTTGAATTACTAATAATGTGAAGAATCCCTTCCTTTGGATGGGGAAGGATAATATAAAAAAGTAAATACAATCAAATGCATACTGACATACAAAAGTGCCAGCTCCCCACCACATCTAAGACAGTAGCAGCCACAGAGAGGCATTTATGGCTCTCTGATACAGGGCTAACTAGCTCCAGTATAAATTAGAACAGAAGGGGGTCTCACTCTAATTTACACGATTGGCACCATTGGCCTCAGGACCCTGACAACAATGAAGGTTTGGGCATACTGCCCTCAAACTACTTTGATTTGCTTCCTTCTCCCCCTTTCTCTGGAGGTGCAAAGGCAGCTGGTGTAGGAGAAAAAGCTACACCAGTGGAGAATTCCCACAAAGGGAAGTTCTCAGCTGGGAATCTCTGGAAGATTTAAGGACAGTACAACATGGCTTTGGCAGGCCACAGAATCCAGTCCAAATAGTAAAAAAAAAAAATGGTAGTAACCTTTCTATAACTGTTCTTCTTCAAGATGTGTTGGGTTGCTCATGTCCATTCCAATGTAGGTGTGCATGCGCCACATGCATTGCCACTGGAAAGTTTTTCCCTTAGTGGTATCTGTCAGGTTGGCTCTGGTGCACTCTGGAGTTGTGCCTTCAGGGCAAGGTATATAGGAACCTGCCACCCCCTCAGTTCCTTCTTGCCAGCAACTCCAACAGAGGGGTGGGAGGGCAGGTTTTGGAATGGACATGAGCAACACATCTTGAAGGACAACAGTTACAGAAAGGTTAGTAACCATTTTTCTTCTTTGAAGCTTGTTCATGTCCATTCTAATGTACATACTCTCTAGCAGTTGTCCAGGTGGGAGGTTTGGAGTCTACTGACATGCTGATTGCAGCCCTACTTGGCCAAAGCTCACATCATCTCTAGCTTGTTGGGTGATGGAGCAGTGTGATGCGAACGTGTGAACCGACGACCAGAGTGCGGCTCTACAGGTATCCTGGATTGGAACTTGCACTAAGAACACCACTGATGATGCTTGCACTCTCGTAGAGTGGGCTATCAAACAAGGAACTGGGACCCTTGCTAGGTCATAACACATGCAGATACAGAATGAATCCATGGTGAGATTCTCTGGGCCGAGACTGGATGGCCTTTCATAGAATCATAGAAGATTAGGTTTGGAAGAGACCTCAGGAGGTCATCTAGTCAACCCCCCTGCTCAAAGCAGGACCAACCCCAACTAAATCATCCTGTCACACTATAATTGCCCCCCCATGGGGACCCCTGGGTAAGCAGTTTAGCATTGTATGCGCTTGTATATGTAGTAAAGTGGATTGTGGGAAGGGTTAAAGGTGTGAATGTGGAGTAAAAGGTTCCTTTGCAGGTTACGAGAGGCCATAGAGGGAGGAAGGGAGAAGGGAATGAGTTAACTCAACACTCTAGCTAGGTCCGAAAATAAAACGCTAACTCCAGCCCAAGGCCACGGCACACAGCTGCCTGCCAAGAAAGACGGGGGCCTGAATTCCAACCCCGACCAGCTGTAAGAACAAAACAGTAAACTAATCAAAACTGCAACAAATTGCAAAAATGCTAGTGAGACAATGAAGGCCAGCAAGGGGGAAAACAACCATTTTGCATCCCTGAAGCCGGTGTGTTTGGGGAAAGTTAAGGAAGCCACGAAAGGCCGGTTTAAACTGGTACAAAGAGCACGGGGGACAGAGATCCCTAAACAAAACACCCCCAAAAAATCTCAGGATTTAAAACCCTCCTAAGAGCTAAAGCAAATTGGAGATCAACAGCGGACCCTAGATAGCCAGTGCACAGGAGAGAACTCTCGTCTTACCCTTCCCCCTCTTCTTCTGACATTACACCCAGGCTTGGCCAGCCTCGGGTTGTGCGTGTGTGAGTATGAAAGCAGGTTAGGGCTCAGGCACTAATGCTTTTTTTCCTCCTGAGCGACGTGAGGAGCACCCAGCGCTCACCACTGTTATTTTATTAATAAAGCTTTAAAATTTAGTCACTTGCTGTGCTCCTTCATCTCCTCCCCTAACAATCCTGCGGCCTCAGCCTAATCACCTGACGCCTCAGGCAGATTGCTAACATAAATCTGTCACAGTTTTGGTGGAGAATTGTGGAGTGGGGGGCCCTGCGGAGTGCCCAACTGATCTGCCTTTGGTATTTCATGTTTGCTCTGTCTGGCATGGTTGGATTTCATGTTGAGGATTTTATGCTTAAAGGTGTACCCCACCGTCAGTCGTAGCATGATTGAGAACCGGAGGGAGGTTTAGCATTCCTCTCTCCACCCTGGTCGGTGGGGGAAGGGTGCAGGTGGATCTACCCCGGCCATATAAGTGCCGGGCAATAGGAGAAAAACTTAAAAATCCTCACTCCAAGCAACAACAACAAAAAAATCCTCGGTGCATACACCCTCAGCCGTAGCTGAGTATAAAAAAAAAAAAAAAAAAAACCTTAGGGTTTGTCACTCTGCCCGGGAAGGGCTTTCTATTTGGTGTATGGACCCTCGGTGGTAGTAAACCGAGTAATACAGAGGGTGGCTTAGTGCCCCTCCCTCTGGCCCAGGGGGGGTGAACATTATAAGCCCCGCTGCCGGCATGGACAACATGAAATCTCAAGTAATTAAAAAAACCTTAAGAGCGGTACTAACGGATTGTAATAATGTTAAAAAAACAAAAGGGTACAACTGCAGACTCGCAATGGACAATGGCATCAAAGATGGGTTCAAGGCTGGACGCACAGGCATTAGGGGGCATGGAGACGGAAGTCCAGCTGCCCAGCCTGGTGGGGTCCTGGGAGGCTGGTGAACTGGATGCCCGTGCCGCAGGAGAGGCAGCAAAAAGGAACTGAACAGTGTTGCCTCTTTCAAAGGGGGGTGAGGACCTCTCCCGGTTGGAGAGGGCTCTCACCAAAGTGGAATACAATCCCTGGGGTTCCGTGGCGGAGCTTCAGAGAGGCATGCATACTTGGCGGGATTTACTAGACTTGTATGCTGAATATAAAAAGCAGAAGGGTAAAAACCTAGGGGCAGCTGTGGGATTAATATAAACTGCGGTGGCCATGTGGTATCAAATGTTGTCGGAACAAAACAAAAAAAAGTTGGGAAGAAGGGAAGAGGTGTGTACCCAACAGCTAGTAAAAATTAAGCAACTAAAAGCGCAGATTACTAACCAGGCAGCAACCCAAGCCTACACCCAACCCGGGTTAATACAGCGGCTGTGGCTGCCACAAAACTCTATAAAAAAAAAAAAAAATCTTCTGCTGGTACAGCACACCCCAAATTATCGGCTCTGACCAAGGCTTTTGTAAAAAAGGTTCTTAAGTCCCTGCTTGCGGCCCTAAATATCAAACAACAAATTCACATCAGTTATCAGCCACAAAGCAGTGGCACTGTAAAAAGGCAAAACCAAAATCTTAAAAACGCCCTCCATAAAATGTGCTCAACCTCAGGAATGGATTGGCCCCGAAAGCTGCCTCCTATTTTGGCAGCTTTACGCAATTCTAAGCGCTTAGGTACCAAATACACCCCCTACCACATCCTTTTTGGTCGTCCCATAATGTGGGGTAATCTGTAAAAATAAAAATAAAAATTACTTGCCAATTCACCAAATGGTCGGTATATTGCCCAGCTTGGGAAAAAGCTCTGTAAAACTCGCAAAGCCATAAAGGCCCCTTTAAATAAAAAAAAGGCCAAATGCAAAAAAATCGTCGTTAAAAACGTCCAAAAATGGCAAATTAAAAACAAGATAATGTTGCAAAAACTAAAAAAAGCAGCCCACACCCTAAATGCTAAGTGGGTGGGTCCGTACTCCATTGTAAACTGCATCTCCCCGGTAGTGTACCAGCTTCAGCTACCCGATAAATTAAAATGGGTGCATGCCAATCAACTCAAAACATATGTTTCTCTCTAGGTTTCTGGTCATGGCGTCGAGGGCCTTGGTTGTGAACCAGCCACCTGCCTGGACCATCCAGGTTTCCATCTGCCCATAAAATTATCTAAATAATTACAATTATAAAAAAAAAATACCTCCAAAGGCTCTCCATGATTCAAGCTGCCAATGGGGCCCAAGCCACAGTATGGCGCAAGGCTAAAAAAAAAAAAAAAAGCCTTAAAGGCAATGCATAGTCCCACCGTAGGGCCACAGCAAAATACCTGGTGGGTGGCCCCGAACCTCCCTTAAATCCCAAAAAAACAAACCCTATTCCTCATGTGGTGGCCTAAAACAAAATAAAAGGCCCTTTGGCAAGCAATAGGAGTCCCAAATCCCTAAACGCAATACTGTTGTTGCAACCTCCTAAACCAGGCAAACAACATCCATAACAAAAGCCAAAAGGGGCTGTAACAAACCAACTAATAATTTAAAAAATGTTGGTCCATGCCTCAGTTTCCCCAGTAGGTGCATTTGTGTTGTTCTCTCTTTCCCTTTTGCTTTGTTAACAAAATAGGCAGTAATAGCAAAAGCCCCAAAACACCCTAAACAAAAGTGGTAAAACTGCTCTTGCTGCTTCAAGCCTGCAAAATTCGTCAAAATAAAACAATGTATGTATAGTGGCACATATCTATAAAAATCCTCGGGTTTCCAATGTTTGTTGCCTCCCTTGTTAATTCTACCACAGTTCAAAGTTGGCCATGGTAAAAAAAAAAAAAAAAAAAAAAGGGTCAATCATCCATTGGCAGGGGGGCAATTGTGGCACGTTCTCAGGGTGCGCGAGGATGACACAATCATCAGCATTCTGAAGATCAGTAATGGACGCCCTGAAGACTTAAGATTTCAAGCGGAGACGTCAAAGATTAAAGAGCCACCCATCCATTCTATATTGAATGCCAACTCCATTGGAGAGGTGATCTTTAACGAGGACGAAAATGACTGCTAAATAGATGGAAAACAGGGTTAGGGCAATAACGCATCTTTGCTTAACCCCAGTTTTGATGATGAAAGGTTCTGTCTCAAGGCCATTACAGAGAAATGTGGCAGTCATTTGATCATGGAGAAGCCTTAGGACCTTAATAAATTTTGGAGGGCAGCCAAATCTGGCCAGCACCTTTCACAAGACTTCGCAATTGACAGAGTCAAAGGCCTTTGTCACATCGATGAAAGCCATGTTCAGGTCCTGATTTTGCTCGTGAGTCTTTTCATGGATTTGGTGGGCAACGAAGATCATGTCAGTTGTCCTGTGGGATGGTCTAAAACCGCACTGAGATTCTGGCAATATTGCCTCAGCAAGGAGAAGTAATCGGTTTTAGAGGATACAGGCAAGAATCTTCCCTGCTGTAGCTAGCAAGGCAATGCCTCGATAGTTTCCACACTCCGACATATCTCCTTTCTTAAAGATTGTAACAATGTTAGTGTTTCTCAAGTCTTCTGGAATCTTCTCATTACACCAGATATGAAGAAAAGGTTTGTGGAGCTTCCCTGCCAGTTCTTCACCTCCAAACTTGTAGACTTCAGCTGGTATACCATCTGGCCCTGCTGCCTTGTTGTTCTTAGTTTGCAAAATGGGTTGTGTTACTTCTTCAAGGATAGGGGGGGAAAGGGGGTGAGCAAGGGGGGTAGGGGGGAGTCAGCAAGAAATTCTCTTTCATGTCGTTGAGGTATAGATTCGATAGTGGCATCAGAGACAGTTGACGGTTCAGGAGTAACTCAAAATTCTCCTTCCATCTGGCTTTGATGGCTTTGCTGTCCTTAAAATACATTGACCTGTCTTGGGCTCGGTGTGATGTGGGTCCATGGGAGCATGGACCGTAAATGGCCCTTATTGCCTGAAAGCAACTCCTCATGTCATGTTTATCAGCATAAATCTCAATCTCCTTTGCCTTTTCTCGACACCGCTTATTTTTGATGTCACGGATTTTCCTTTGGGCTTCAGCCTTGAGTTGCTTGTATGACTCTTTCTTCTGCTAGTGTGATATGTCATTTTGCCACATGCGATGAGCTTCTCTTTTCTGGTCAAGCAGGGCCTGAATCTCAGCATCATTCTTATCAAGCCAATCTTGGTGATGGCGGGTGATATAGCCAATGGACTCAACACATGCCGAGAGAATGGCAGTCTTTAATCGCTTCCAGAAATGTTCATTATCATCATCAGCTGTAGGCATAGTGTCAAACTTCTCTTGGAGACACTGCTGAAGTTTCTCCTGAGTCACTATATCTTAAACGGACTTGATGTTGAATTTCTTTTGTACTGATTTTGCCTGCTTGTGATACCTTGAGGCGATCTGGAAATTCATGGTTGATCTAACAAGGCGATGGTCTGTCCAACAGTCATCGGTTCCATGCATGGCCCTCGTGATGAAAACATCCTTCCGATCTCGAGCTCTAACAATAACATAGTCAAGAATGTGCCAATGCCTGGAGTGAGGATGTCTCCAGGTGGTCTTATACTTCTCACTTTGTCTAAAGAGGGTGTTTGTGATGATCAGGCCACATTCTAGGCATTTGCTCAAGAGGAGGATGCCATTGGAGTTAGTCTTTCCTACTCCTTTTCCGATAGTGCCATTCCAGAGATCTGACTCCTGCCCGACTCTAGCATTAAAATCTGAGAATGATCTTGTCCTTCTTGGGAATGTTGGTCAAGACTCTGCCAAGATCTGTATAGAATTGTTCCTTGATAGAATCAAGTGTTGGGGCATACACACTGATAGCAGCAGCATCACCTCCCTGGTGATCTAGTGCTTAGGATTCGGCGCTTTCAACGCCATGGCCCGGGTTTGATTCCTGGTCAGGGAACAGAGCTCTTCAATTTTAAGGCAACTATCATACGGTCACTCACCAGCATCGGTTTGTGGCATGCCGTACACAGTTTGACACCCTGGGACAGAGGCATACCCCAATGGCCAGAGCGGGCTAGCTCTGTAACGTGAGGAACACGACTAACTACAATACACTACTTAACTATGTTAACTTAATTCTAATAGTAACTATTTACAATTTATTTTACAGAGAAGTCCACTGAGAAGCAACACTTGTGAAACGCAATGAGACAAGCAACGTTTCAGCAACCATCACAGGCAGTAAGAAGGAACTGAGGGGGCGGTGGGGTGGCAGGACCCTATATACCATGCCATGAGGGTGCAACTCCAGGGGGCCCCAGAGGTGACCCAACAGTTACCACTGAGGGAAAAACTTTCCAACAGCGGTGCACACAATGTGCACATACTTACGTTGGAATGGACATGAGAAAGCACTTGAAGAACCATTTTTTTCCTGCAGATATAACTAATTACACTGCACTCTCCAAGGTCAAGAGAATAAATGAATATTGTTAAAAATCAGAGACATTAATGATTTTTTTAAATTACAAAAAAGATTACAGAAAGGCTAAGGATCCACCAGTACTGGCTCCCTGCATTCATAACAAATTGATCATGTGCCCACCTATCCTATAAATGGTCCCTGTTTCATATTCTGACAGATGGTGAGCCGGCCATCTCTCTCTATACGTATACTGTATTTTATAGAGCGACTGAAAGAGAGCATGCTGAGAAGAAATTCTTCCTGATGCAACATTTGGGTCTTGAGCTGACTTTTATAGAATTAATGGAAAGAATCGCAGTGTCATAAATGAGAGCTGGATTGGACATCTGATCAATTTTAACCCTGTGTTGGTTAATAAAAGTGACTATAGGCTAGCATCTAATGCCATTTATACCGTCAAACACTATTAGCACCTGTCTATTCTTTTCCTCTGGCCCAGTAAGGTGTATTGTATCAGTACTTCTGGGGGCACATAATTCCAAATACTAATTTCTTACTCTCTGATGGGGAAAAAAGCTCTTCCAGATAATGGTAATTTTATGTTCTGTGTACAAAGATCATCCTATAATCAGGGCCATAATTTGGAGGAACTGTTGCCCTATTTCTGCAGAACAATGTGAACAGAAAACTTGCAGGGAAATGCTTTGCAGTTTCCAAGCTATTTTCTTTTGCAGCAGGTTTGTTTGTTTTTAAATTAGATACGACACTTATGATCATCAGAGATGAGCCAAGATAGTAAGGAAAACTTTGGGTACTTACAAGAGTTCATGGACTCTGCAGGCCCACTGATATAAGCCAAAGAACTTGACACCCACTGACATTTCAAACATACTATTCTGCAATGGGGGAATTTTCATAAATTTTTGAAACTCTTCCACATCAAGAACAGATATTCATGGAATGATTTCACAGCATTGGCAAACACCTATGGGTTAATTCTCCTTTCTAATCCCAGTGGAAATACTGCTTTTGAATATGGATTTCTCATCATGGAACAATTGTTCAGAGTATCCACATGTGCAGCAGTTATTTTGGGGATAGATAACACGGCTACCCCGCCCCCCTCCCCCGATAGTAGATAATGTTTTCACCCCCCATCGCTTCTCGGCTCTCTATGAGCTGAGGGGTGAAAACATTATCTACTATCAGAGGGATAGCCATGTTAGTCTGGATCTGTAAAAAGTGACAAAGAGTCCTGTGGCACCTTATAGACCAACATCTGATGAAGTGGGTATTCACCCACGAAAGTTTATGCTCCAATACGTCTGTTAGTCTATAAGGTGCCACAGGACTCTTTGTCGCTATGTGTAATATGTATGTAATGTGACCACAGTTTATTACACTTATCATAACCCTCTTGCTGTTATCTTGTACTCCTCTGTCTGCTTGTTGTATTCAACTGTTATCTGTCATCATATTCTTAGATAGTCAAGACAGGGTCCATTGTTCATTACATTACCTAGCACAATGAGAGTCAATTCTCTGATTGCAGTCTCTGGGTGCTAGCACAATACAAATAATAATTTTCAACTGTAAAAATCTTCCAATTCACATGTAACAGAATAATTTGTTAATTTATAAAATATAAATTTAACTTCTTTGTTCCAGTTCTCAGGTGGATACACATTTCCTGCTGATGCTTTCAAAGGCAAGCCATCTTAGAAGTGAGCCTGGATCTGATGCAATAAGTACATTACTGGTACATACTTAAAATATAATCTGGGTGTTACACTTGATCCAGTTTGAGGTTCCATAGAGAAAAAAAATTAGTAAAATTATGGATGATGTTGTGAATGCCACAGCTGAAATTAATGGGAAACAAACCTGGCCCAGTAAAGAATGTTATCTAGAAATAGTCAGCAGCCTTTGACACATATAATTAGAGAAATTGGAGGCTTTGCCCATGGGACCATGTGTTCCACAGCAAATCCCATTTCCTTCATTCTCTTTCATCGTTATTGTAAGTGTAATCATTGCATGATTATAGTCCTTATGCATAACATATCCATTTCTTTTTGTACTTTCCAATATTGGTGTTAATTGAATTCACTTGAGCAAATGTATAAAGAAATTCACTGTTCAGATCTTATCACTGATAGAGGACCACCTGATCTAGGAGTCTGAAACCATACACTGAAGACCAAAAGGTCAAATTCTAGATCATATAGCTGTTAGCTGCCTTTGCACATGCCAGTTCTTTATTCACATAAATATAACCTTTTAACTATTTCTTTTCATTATTCTTGGTTAAAAATGAATAAAATCAAGTTGACAATATAAAACAAATAATGTACAAAATCAAAGTTGAAGTGAGAAAGTAGAGCTTATTACATAGCCTTCAAGCAAAACAAAATATTGAAATCTCAGAAATATTAACAAGCCAATAAAATATACTTCTTATAAAAATATACCAAGAATAATTAGGGCTAGTGCTCTGACTGCCATGAAAGAGATCTGTGTTCAATTTTCTTTCCTGGGACTGGGAGAAATCAGCCCTGTCACATGGCCATCACACAACATATACATAATGGGAGGAAGGAAGCAATAGTTTTGAAAGAGACCGATGGGTGATAGTAGACAGCAAATTAGGCACAAGTTTCCATAGTGATGTAGCAGGAAAAGGTGACCATTGCAGTTTTGGGCTGTATATTCTGAGGCATCAAGGAACAGGGAGTCTACAGTCCTTTCTCTAGATAGCGGAAATATCATCATACTCCATTCAGCTCTGGGCTCCACATTACCAAAGACATACTGAGGAAGTCCAGAGAAGAGGAATAAAAAATTCAGAGAGCTGGAAGGATTCACTTATGATGAAAAACCAAGGCTGAATATCAGGGAACACCTCTTGTCAGAGAGATCAGAGGCTATGGAATGTCTCTAGACATTAATGATGGAAGCCTCATCATTTGAGACAGTTTAAATAGGATTGTACAAAAAAAATAGAAAATGTACTCCAGGGAACAATCCTACATTGACAGTGAGATGGACTGATAACCTAATAGGTCTCTCTTTTCCATCTTCTATGATTCCATTCACCATCCTCAGTATTATGAATGTAGGGGGGGAAGCAGCATACTGTTAAAACTAAATTATTGTCTGATGCTAGAGCAGAAGAAACAAAACGAAAAAGTGTATAGCACAACCAAAGGTTCCTAATGCTTGTATGACTGTTGTCTTTGTACCATGGTATCTTATTACTTTAACTCTCTTTCAAGTTGTTTTACCTTTTTTAATCACTTGTCCCTGTTGTGTGTCAATGAGCAGTAGTTTGGTGCAACAGGAGAAAAACAGGATTGATGAATTGTGAGAAACAGTCAGATAATGAAAGATTGTGTCTTGTTTTCTCATGGTAGCCTTGAAATGCAATTAATTTCTTTGTGAACAGGGACTTCACACAGTACATGATATCAGACAAGTCTGAAGAGGTTTTAATAACAAGCAAACAAAGGGCCAGAAAAAATAATGTCTAGTGAACAGACTTTCAAGTCCAGTAAACTAAGTGATTCAAATCAAGAATTTAAAGAACCTTAAAATAAAGAAGACCAACCTTAAATGGTCCAGACACTCCATCAGATTTCCTCCCTAACTGGCTGAAACCTGATCAATAATATTTAAATGTGTAGATTTGCTTTCCTCTCACACGTTCTTTGTACTGAATCAGTAATAAATGTAATGTCACATAAGAATATTTAATGCTAGGACTAAACTGAGAATTACTTTTAGACAGAAGCATTAGGATGCTTACTTTCCATAGATTTTTACAAATATATTGTTTAAAAAACTAGTTTGTGTGTTCTATGATACACTGAACCATATGTTCTTTGCTTTTCTCATTTCCTAATAAAACAAAAGAAAATAATCAAAAAGCACAAACCAGGTTATACAGTATGTTTGATGTACCAATTTTTAAACATTCATTTAATATAGCTGGGCTGCAAAGACTAATACTGCTTATGTCCCGTAGTACGAAGCCCTAAATAAGGTTCCAGACTAGATTACATTCATGCAGGTCTCATTTTAACGGAAATTGGAGAGATGAAAAAAAGATTATAGGAAGACATTATAAAAACAGACCTCACAAGTCAAACTTAATAGTGAAACCATTCTCTTTCATGTAGACAACTGTGAAAACAAATATCCTGTAAGCTCTAGATATATATATTGTATCTTTCCACCAGATCTCTCTGCCTCCTTGAGACAGATTCCCATTCATCTCATGACTATATAATTTGATCATAGTTGACTAAGGCACAGCAGGGAGAAAGGGCTGATAAAGTATCAGGCTCCAGGAAGTCAGATAAACAATTTCATGATTTCTAGTTGTAACAAGGATGGGATAGTGGTGGATATAAAAGATATTACCCCAATAAGAATACAAATATCAAGCTTGTGCAAATGTTTTCCTTCTCTGACTAAATCAACTACTTTCCATTAACTGAAAATTACGCTGATTATGATAAATTCCTTGAGACAGAATGTCAGGATAAAACACAAAGAATGGCACATGACAAGTGGAATGAAAGCTTTGTAGATTTGTCAATATGAAAGTTGGTATTATTTTTTTAATTTAATGCAACTGATAAAGTGAAGATTAAGAAGTTAGTTTTTTGTACTAACACTTTTAATGAAAAAGAACATTTCTAACATCTAACTTATTTCATGGCTAGAGACCAGCTCCTTTTTTTTCTATGGTTCATTCCTGCATAATACTTTTCACTTTCTAAAAGGTGCTAAAACAATATCTACTTGTAACTCTACCTTGCTGTCCCAACTGTGCTGACTGCTGGCTTGAGTCCCAATAGTTGAATGGTTATAACTATGTTCATTCTGTTTTGGATTCTTTTTCAAGTACTATACAAGCATTGTTTACTTTGTATATATGTTAACAAAATAATATTGTGATAGAGTGTTTGGAGGGCGAGGTGGCCTTGTGGTTAGTGCACCTGACCTCCAACCCCTTGTCTTGCTGTCAGAGAGGGCAGTAACAATGGCTGGCTCCTGCCCCCAGGCCAACAGTGTTTGGGTCTCCCACTGTGTCTGGGCCTTTGCTCTTAAGTGGGGCATGGTAGGGGAACCTAGGCCTTCCCTCTCTACTGGGCCTAAATTTGCCATTCTGGGCTACCTCCTACATATGTGCTCCTTCAGTTTGGGGGTATGGCCCCTATAGTTAGGACCCTTCCAAATTCACAGCCGTGAAAAATGTGTCATAGACTGTGACATCAGCCCTCCCGCGTGAAATCTAGCTATTGGAGGGGAGGGAGAGAGGCAGGGCTGGGGGTGCCCCAGCTGTGGGCTTCTACCATGCACTGAGCTCCAGCTGATAGCCCTGGCCTGGCTAGGGAGGGATAGGACTTCCTCTTCCCCTGCACAGCTGCTCTTGGGAGGAGATCAGACCCACCTCTGGGTACTTCCCCTGGCCGTAGGAAGCTCTGCGACCGCGCTGCAGAAGTGAGAGTGTCCCTGAAGCCAGGGAGGTACCCAGAGATGGGCGTGATCTCCTCTTCCCCCTACCCCCCGCTCCAAGTGCAGCCATGCAGAGGAAGAGGAAGTCCTGTCCCTCCCCACAACCTGGCCGGGACTAGCAGCTAGGAGTCCCTGGCTGGGGTGCTCCCAGCAGCACAGGGGAGATCAGACCCACATCCCCATCTGGGAACTTCTCCCAGCTGCAGGAAGGCAGTGCAGAAGCGACGGTGACCATCCTGCAAACCCCTTACAACAACTTTTTGACAGCCCCCACATGATCCCCTTTTGGGTCAGGACCCCCATGGTTACAACACCATGAAATTTCAAATGTAAACATCTTAAAATGTGAAACTGACCAAAATAAACCATGCATTTGGTGGGGCCCTAACTAAATAGTCAATAGCATCACAAACAAAGTCCAAATGAGCAGGGCCCTCCAAGACAAGCTGTTTCTCAAACTGGGTGGTGGTTGGAGAAGGCACTGCTTGGGAGCCTTACCCACTATCTTGTCCCCTCTCAGGCTCCACCTTCTGACTAGCTTCCTGGAGAAGGATTCTTCTCTTTTACAGTCTGTTCATTACTCCTTGCCTGAGCTCCTGAATTCATTTTAACCCGCTCCTCCAGCTGCAGTGGGCTGGGCAGGCCTCTAGGGGCGGGGCTACCTGGGCCCAATATTGCCTTTTAACTCCTGCAGGCCCACTCTGGGGTTTGCATAAACAATCACAAACATATACTAGTTATTATTGTACTGTGGCAATTTTTATACTCTGGCTAGTGTATTGGTATCTCTCTCCAACTTAAGTAGTTGAAATACCTTTTATTCTCCAATAAAGTAATTGTGAACGAATCATACTATTTAACTTGAACTTACCTGTGACTCTTTCACATTTTCAACAGTGAAGTTGAACCAAACTCGAAAGCGTGGGTTACAGGTATCCGGCCTAATGAACAGGTCATACTCAAACTCTGTGATGTGATCCACACGTCCAAGGTTACCTACCAGAGGATTATGAAATGCAGCAGTTTAACAAATGGCTGATAAACCCTAGCCCAACAACTACACAGAGTGGTATTTTAAAATGCATGACTATGACTGGCTAAAACCATTCACATGATTATAAGGTTAATTAGCACTATAACACAGTTCAGAACTTTTTTCAAGCAAATGTCTTTATTAAACTCATGAAGAAAAATACACAAATAGGCCAAGCACATTTAAATAAGTCAATACAGAAAAAAGAAAAACACCAATAAGGACTTTTATAATTCACTCCTAATGACTTTTGTCCTCTTTGACCTTTGATTCTTTCTGTGAATGTTGTCCCATCATCCCTTCTGTTACTCAAAATCCCCTCTTTGCTTACATGATCTCTTTGCCACTCCCACTCCCTGCTTATAGGGATTTCTTTCTTCTATGTGCTGCTAATGTTTAGGAATACCTACTTAAAAACAGTGCCAAAAATTTTATTGCTCCCCCTATTGGCTGATTTTCAGGACTTCCCTGTTTTCCTACAGATGCTCAAGGCCCTCTCTCCTAAAACATGAGGCTATGGGGTTTAGCTTGGGCCCCTCCTGGTTAGTTTTGTGATATAATATTGAAAAATACAGTCAAAAACTACTTTGCTCCCTCTGGCACTTTTCAGTATAAAATGAAAGCAAGCAACAAATCAGGCCATAGTGGAGAAAGGAGTGGAGTTCAGTGCTGGAGAAATTTGGAAAAGTGCTTTTAAATGGTTAAACTGGCTTTTTTCCTTTGAAGTGCTGCAGTGAGTTTCAAAGACAGATGGCTTGTCTGTCCACCTAATTTATACCCTACAAAATGAAAGGCGTTACGTTTTTACTGTTCACACCCATCTAATCAAATTTTGCATTTAATAAAATAAGCCCACACCTTCGCTCTCAAAGCTGATGTAAAATGTTAATTATGAAAGTATTGCTACATGTTTGGATCCATTCTTTTATTAATTCAGATATAGTTTCAGATATTTGGGGCAAGATTACCAAATCCTTATTCACACAGAGTCGAAACTTCCTCTTCAGGCAGTCCCATTTAAGGCAGTGGGATGACTTGTGGAGTAAAGTGCTGTTTAACATTAGTAATTGTATTAAAATCTGGTTTACAGTTTGTTTTTGGGGAGAGGGGATAATTTGTATTTTGGAAACCAAAAGATATTTCAGCTGTGTACTTCAACGATGTACTTATAGACCCTTCTGCATAATCTTGAGTTGGTGCTGTTGCAGACTTCAATTGCACAATGAACATTTTTTATCTTCCATATCTGGAAACTTTCTCCCTTTCCTGCCTTGCCCAATCCATACTTTTTACAGCAAAATTATCTTAGCTGAATCTCATTTTACAGACAAGCCTAAATGATAAATCCAAAATATAAATATAAAGAGTTTGGAATATATTTTGTAACTATGAGATCTGACAAATACAAATAACATAATCCACCTGACTTTTGGTTAACTCCCTTCCCCATCCCTTGTCTGCAGGCTGTCTTCCCTAGGCCCTGATTCTGCCACTGTTACTCACGTTGAGTAGTACCTTAATGTCACTGGAACTATTCATGGAGTAAGTAGAGTTACTCACTGTTAGTAGAGTTGGCAAAATCAGAGCCCTATACTATAAACTCTTCAGTACAAGAAGACAAAGCCCTTTAATTTGCCTTAAGTCACCATGCGTATATGTAACTATAGAAATGGTGATAATATTCTGCATTGTTTCACATATGTAACTCCTATTAGTATCAAGTAATGGTTTGGAGTGAATGGTCTGCAGCACGGATTGGAGAAGAGAATTTCCGCTGCATTGATTTAAAAAACAAAAGGTACAGCAGTTAGTAAATTCTGTAGCGGAAATCCAAAGATCATAAAAATGGATTGTACTGTATGATACAGATCAGGAACACAAGAGATTACTGAGAGAATAAATATTCTATAGAAGTCAAAATATTCAAAGCAAAATGATACCTTGATTTCTGACCTATTGCATATTTCAGTTTCCATTTCAACATCAGATTGCTAATTAGTCTGAACTCAAAGTGCCAGACCCTCAGCCCACGTTTCCATGCAACACACTGACAGAGCAGAAATGCTGTAAAGATCCCTGGTGTTAAGGAAACCCCTGCTGGTGCAAAATGGGTATGATGGGACCATTACAAACCAATGTAATCTAGAGCAATGGTTCTCAACCAGGGGTCCAGGGCCCCCTTGGGGGCCACGAGCAGTTTTCAGGGGGTCCGCCATGCAGGGCTGGCATTAGACTTGTTGGGGCTAGCGGCAGAAAACCGAAGTCCCACTGCATGGGGCTGAAGCCTGGTGATCCAAGCCTTGCCACCTGGGGCTGAAACCAAAGCCTGAGCAAATTAGTTTCGCAGGGTCCCCTGTGGCATGGGGCCCTGGACAGCTGCCCTGCTTGCTACCCCCTAATGCTGGCCCTGGCTCTTATATGCAGAAAAACAGTAGTTGTGGGCCGTGGAGTTTTCATAGCATGTTCCTCAGAAAGAAAAAGCTTGAGAACCCCTGATCTAGAGCAATCTATCTACCTAGGCATTACTAATTTATACTCCCGGGGGAATTTTACACCACTGTGCATGTGCAGAATGTATGTCCCCTGCAGATTTCTTTGCTTCCCTGCAGAAAAATGATGGGGAAGCAAAGGGAAGCCACAAGAGCGGTCATGTGAACCTCCCCAGCAGTATGTTTCAGGTGCCCAGGGCAGCTGGTAGAGAAGTAATTCACTGTGGGGCAGGAGGCAGAACTGAGAAGGACCCAGATGGTGGCTCCTACCCTGCGCCGGACTCAGTTGCTAGTCCCGGCTGGGCTGGGGAGAACACCCCACCCAGATTTCTCCCGCGGCTGCAGAAAGCTCTGCAAACTCCCCCTCTTCCCCGCACCCCCCACTTCTTGCACCCATCGCTCCTCAGCTGCAGGGGGACAGATCCCTGTACAGAGAGCTGCTCCCCCATCCGCCCAACCCCTGTGCATCCAGAACTCCTCATACCCAGACAGTCCTGTCGAGCCTCAGACCCCTGCACTCAGAACCCTCCCGGTGAGCCCCACTCCCCCTGCACCTGGACAACCCCAATGAGCCACCCGCACCCAGATCCTTACCCCACCATAAGAACATAAGAATGGCCATACTGGGTCAGGCCAAAGGTCCATCCAGCCTACTATCCTGTCTGCCAACTGTGGCCAATACCAGGTGCCCCAAAGGGAGTGAACCTAACAGGTAATGATCAAGTGATCTCTCTCCTGCCATCCAGCTCCACCCTCTGACAAACAGAGGCTAGGTACACCATTCCTTACCCATCCTGGCTAATAGCCATTAATGGACTTAACCACCATGAATTTATCTAGTTCTCTTTTAAACCCTGTTATAGTCCTAGCCTTCAGAACCTCATCAGACAAGGAGTTCCACAGGTTGACTGTGCGCTGTGTGAAGAAGAACTTCCTTTTATTTGTTTTAAACCTGCTGCCCACTAATTTCATTTGGTGGCCCTTAGTTCTTATATTATGGGAACAAGTAAATAACTTATCCTTATTCACTTTCTCCACACCACTCATGATTTTATATACCTCTATCACATCCCCCCTTAGTCTCCTCTTTTCCAAGCTGAAAAGTCCTAGCCTCTTTAATCTCTCTTCATATGGGACCCGTTCCAAACCCCTAATCATTTTAGTTGCCCTTCTCTGAACCTTTTCTAATGCCAGAATAACTTTTTTTGAGATGAGAAGACCACATCTGTATGCAATATTCAAGATGTGGGCGTGCCATGGATTTATATAAGGGCAATAAGATATTCTCTATGATTCCTAACATCCTGTTTGCTTTTTTGGCAAGAGCTGGGAGGTAGGCGGAGGAGTGGGGACACGGCGTGCTCAGGGGAGGAGGCAGAGGTGAGGTGAGGTGGGGGGGTGGGGAGAGGAGCTTGGCTGCTGGTGGGTGCAGAGCACCCACTAATTTTTTCCCATGGCTGCTCCAGCCCTGGAGCACCCACGGAGTCGGCGCCTATGCACTGAACCACAGCCACCTTCAACCTGGACCCCCCTGCCAAGTCCCATTACCATTGCACCCAAAACCTCCAACAACCTCTGTGCATCCAGATCCCCTCCGCACCCAGATCCCCCACTGAGCTGCCCACACCCAGATTGCCCCACACAGAACCCTCTCAACCCACACCTGGATCCCCCCATACTAAGTCCCTCCACACTTGGATCCTGCCTTGCTGAGCCTGCCTCCCACACCTGGTGCATCTGGCCTGGAGGGGCAGGGCCCTGGGGTGTTTCTGGGGCAGGCCCGGTCCTTGTGCTGTATCAGGGTGGAATGCAGCCTCACCGCTCAGTCTGTGTCCCAGAAGGGTTGGGGGAGCTGCACAGTGATCTCCCATTTCTGTGCTGCCAGTGGCCTGTGCTCTCCAACGCCATGGTAGAGCCTCCACATTTATTTGTCAAATAAAATTTGCAGAACTTTAAAATATTTTGTGCAGAATTTTAATATTTTTGGTGCAGAATTTTTTATTTTTTGGTGCAGAATGCTCTCAGGAGTAGCTAGTGCACTCATCAGTATCAGATCGAGCTAGCAATTTAATCACTTGTTCACTCTATACCTAGGTCTCTTCCAAGATTACTGCTTTCCAAGTTTCTCAAGGTCACTGAATATTTGTATGGAAGATTATCTTCCCACAGAAGTTTTCATTTTTATTTTTTTTTCCTCTAGAGTAGGTTCCTTTGTATTATTTCTCTGTTCTCACAGGTATCTGCAACTCCTTCCAGTTCCGTATTATTTGTGCATTTCATTAACATGCTATTTCTTCCAGATCATTAAGATGCTAAATAAGACAGTACACAACACCATATACTTTTATTAACCTACTCAACATGTTCCCCACACACAGAAGGCTGATGCTTATAGTCACTGTATCCTTTGCTTACACTCTATCATCCTAATTTCAACCCACATGACAGTGCCCCTAACCAAAGTGGACGTTTTTGTTAAAAATAAAAAAGGGTTAGAATTGCACAAGCATAAAAAAAATACTTCCACACATTAAGAGAGAGTTTCTAGTGTTCAGTGGGTGTCACTGAAAAATGCTTCTTGACATCAAAGAGAAAGGACTTGAGCAACTACTACACCAAACTCATAATAAAAGTTATGAATGTTACAGTGCTGCCTTCATACTGCTGAAGTCAAGGGATTACATTTTTTATCTCAATGTACAGGAATATATGCCCCAGTACCACAAAAAACAGTGATTTACACTGAAAGGTGTGGAACTATTAAGCAACAATTAAACATTGATTACATGATGAAGATATGATGCTACATATCCATCTTATGGTGAAGAACAAATAGAATTATTTTACATTCAAAATAAGCATCTACTACACTAAAAGGCAGCTTTTTGAATTTATATTCATGTTACTTTTTGAATATATAGGGAAAGTGGGTGGCTTTCCCTTAATTTGGTCTTTGGAGGAAGCAGTTAAAAGTGTAACATGGAGAAAAAAATAGTTTATCTAATTAGTGATTAAAAAGCAGCTACATATTGAAATTTGTTCTTGTGTCACATAAATCCTTGTGGATTGAGATAATACACACCTTACATTTTACCTTTTTTTTTTTTTTTTTTTTTACAATAAACTAGATGAATTAGCTACTTTTTATGCTTTTATGATAGTTAATTCAAGAGAAAGGTGGAGAGTGTCAGTTCTGTGTGGTGCCATCATTATGTTTCATACACAAATAAACTGAAGTCAAATAGCTAACTACAACTATTCAGGGACTTTTACCATCTCCATATTTGATTTCTGTGTACTTTTCTACTCTCCACTAATTTCTGCCTTCTGCTTATAACAATTTTGCTTAGATAATTTTCTTTTCTTTTTTAAAATCAGGCATTTGACACCACTCCCAATTCACATAACAAATTCTAAGGAGAAAGCCATACATTGCAACAATATTGACAAGTACTGTACTGCACTAAGGGCTTCCACCTGCCTCTATTGGAATCAATGGGAGCACCACCACTGACTTCCATGAGTGCAGTATCTGGCCCTAAGCAACTATGTAAGACTTTAAAGCTATCACAATATTTTTCCACAGTAATTGTAACTTTTATGAGTTAGCCCTGCAGAACATAGAGTATGTCAATGATGTACATTTTATTTAAAGTATATATAAGATAAATAACTGATCTGTGGAGTTTAAAAGAAAAACCACAATGAGTGACAGGACTGGTACATGTTTAAACTCAAGCACATTGGTATTCAACTTTCCTACAGTGCAGTTTCCTACACAGTTTTTTTTATGGCACAGGTGCAATGCTGGATGTGAAGGAAACAGAATTTTATGAAACAATATGAATTAGTTCTCCTATGCACTCTTAAATAACTTGATTTTTGTTTTTATTATGATTTTACTTTTGAGAAGTACTACAACAGATCTCTCTAATCTTCTAGGATGATGTGAACAAATCAGACTCCCAAATGTCTGTAAAGATAAACTCACTTTTTCTTAGCCCTGGAGGTTGTTTTTAAAACACTCAGTTCCTATATATAGTTCTATGCAATATTTACAACAAACAGAATATGTAGACTTTCCCTTGATCATTCAATCTTACGTTGCTAGTCATACTATCTTAGTTCTCTTACACAAGAGTAACATAAAGTGCAATATACTCAAAATATGAGTTATTCTAAATGGACCAAAAGTACATTTAAAGTTTCTGGAAAAGTTCACTACATTTATAATAGGCTTAAAAGAAAACCAATATTACTATTTTATTTATTATGCAACATACATTTACTCTTCATAAAATATTGAAGAATATTGCTTCCTACATCAATAAAAAGTATACATTACAGGAAGAAAGAAAACCTATTTAAGAAAATGCTAGCTAGAGTTACTGAGTATGCCAACAATTATCATAAAAATGCAAGAAAAGAAAATACAGATATGTTAAGCAATCCTAAAATCTTCTTAAGCCACACATTGTGCTTTCCTACAGAGAATTTTAAGATGAAAAATAGACCTTGAGGGTCTTAGACAAGCCTGAGGCAATATAAAGAAAAAGGTCAAACACTCTGCTAAAAAGGACCGTTATCTTCAGAACAACAACTTATCAGCCAGCTTGCAGCCCTGCTTATTTACAGTTATTGGTCCCAGAGGAAGTGCACTTCAGCACAGGGCACGATTACTTTGTAATGAGTTTGCCAGAAATGGTAAAGGAAACTAATTTGTAACAATGTGCTGTTCCCTGCACATGAACTTTCTCAGACACTTTTTTGTCCAGCAATGAATAACTAACTTCAGCCCTCCTAATAAGCAGTGAAGACAGAAGTGCACTAAAAATGTATGAGTTGCAAACATGAATGTGTTGAAATATCAGTGATTATCCCTCTCAGCTGTCCATTACAGTACTCATGATGACCACCAGTTCCCCTGTGGTGGCTATACAGAATGCAGGTTTCAGGGGGTAGATTTAGGCATGAAAATTAACACCATTTGGAAGAAAATAGCCTGCACCTGTCACAGATTAGCAACAAAAGGTCAAATGCCTCCTTTTACACCTAGAACACTTGCATATTGTATGCCTTGCTTATAGGAGCATAATTTTGGTTTGCTTAATACAGAAAAGTAAGCACCATGGTGAACAGAGGGGGGAAAAGAATTAAACCTTAGCTAAAAGCTATCAATAAATCTATTGTTCAAGATACATATGAATGGAAGTAGCTCAGGCAATCTCTGTCTCTAAAAGAAGTAGTTTTTCAAAAAGAGAATTACACAAAGTGCTCCTCCGTTTTTGTCAATACACTGCCAGGTTTTGAAATACTATTTTTCATCCACACAATAAAAATCTTGACAAGTGAGCAATAGAAAATCACTAATACACTTGCAGCTGCATTTCAATCTATACAAATTCTTTAAACAAAAACAACCAAGGAACAGATTGGCACAATAGAATAGCATATACATCATTTTCATTACTTGAACCTGAGATCAAATCCAAGATAGCCAAGCTATACTTTCATAGAACCATATTTTTTTTTAAAAACTGAGGTAATATATGGAATATAGAATAGTCTCAACTGAATTCTTCCTTAAAGACCACAAAATACATGGAGATGATAATGTAAAGTAATTTTATTTATGCATTCTAAGGAAGGGGGAGGAACTTCAGGTACAAAGATCTGCAAAAACTTTCTTCTGAAAGGAGTGCATCTAAGAATACCAGTTCATAAATTCCTCTTGGTTTTACATAGAATTTGTGAGAGAGCTTGATGAGGAAGAGGTCCAATGTAACTTCTACAGATAACTGGATTTATAACTAGACAAAAAATCATGGATAAGTGATGATGTTTGGAAGCTCTGACTCATGTAATGTATTGTTACCCGATCCACTGCTCACAATACATATCTGTCAAATCAGAATTATTCCTGAAATTTTGAAGCATGTGTCTTGAATAGAAAGAAATGCAAACTGCTACATCTTCATCATAAAAGCACGTACACAATCTTTTGTAATTTTAAGTATACTTTCATTTATACTGTTTATACCAGTAATGCACATATTAACCTATGCAGTACAAAGTGATATCCATACTGCAATTAGATCAATGTTGTGAAAAAATCATCTAAATGCTCTGCAACTGTACAGTATCCCTTGAAAGACCTGAAGCTTCACCTAGAGAAAGGAATAGTACTGCACATGTTTGGCTGTGAACCAAAAATCCAAATTGCCTTAAAAAAATATTTCAGAGACTTTTTTTTAATCAAACTAATAGAATTATACAATGCAACCAAACTACAGAGGCCAACATTTTCAAAAGCATCCACTACTATTGGATGCCTCGGTCTCAAGTTACTAACTGCTGCACAAACTATTTTCCATCTCCTTTCCTAATTCCCTGCTGCTTTTTTTTTTTAAAGGGACTTTGTTATCATAGTGACATCCTAAAGAGAGATAAATTAGTTGGTTTAAGTGAACCTTCTTGCAAAAGGGGAAGATTTCAGAAAGGAAAGAAGAGAACCTGTTTTGTATGCTACATATGCCTGAGAACATGGAGTATCTTAGTACTTAGTGGGGAAGGGCCAGATCCCCTCATTAGTAAGGGTAAGTTGGTGAGTGCAAGTCAATGCTTAATTCATAGAAGCAAAGACATCCTGAGCTGCCTTGGATGGGAATGAGACAGTCTGATGAAGTCTAACTATGAGTGACATCATATGAGAATTCTAGCTTCTTACACTTTTGTCTGTATAATGTAAGTCTAAAATTATTAAAATCATTATTGGCTTTTAACAAAATATGTGGTGAGGAGGGGGTTCTATTCAATGGTGCAAGGGTGTTTCCTGATTAGGGAAAAATGTGAGACAGCTGGAGCATGCTAATGTTAAAATCTGTGGGCCAAATTCTCCTCTCACTTTTACCAGTTTTCCGCTGGTGTAACAGTACTGATTTTAATGGCACTGCTCCTGATTTATACTAGTGAGAGAAAAATCAGGCTTTCCATAACCTTTTCAGGATAATACTGTTTGGGCCTTATTATTCCTTTAAAAGACACAGGCTCACAAAGGAAAGGCAAGTGTGGCAGCAAAGTACATTAATTAATGCCAGTTCCTCAGGGCATTCTGCCTGTGTAGCATCTTGGCAAGTAGATGTTTCGGTGGTGCAAGGGGAGCATGTTCGTGATCCTACACCTCCTTTTTGACAAAGAAATGTGCACTACACATCAGCTTCCATCTGCCAGCTGCTGTGGAAGAGCCATGGCAATAATTACCTGCCTTAAACTCTGCCAGCCCCAGGCTATCCCATAACTCCCCACTATTGAATACTTCAAAGGCTAAAATGTACTGCTGGCTAAAATGTCCTCTTTGTCCCATGTTACTGAATTTGTTGTCACTCTTTAGTGGTCTTTCTAAACCCCCAAGTTCTCAACTTCAGAGATGTCAGAATGCTGTAGCCACACTACTCTCTTGCTCATGAAAGTTGGCCAGTCTCTCTGACCTCAAGACCTGGTTATGCCCACACTCTCTCATCCTGTTCCTACCATGTTGACCTTTTCCCTGTCTCCTCTTCTTGTCTCTTTGCAAGCTGAGGAAGAGAGGGAGCCAGTATTTTAATGGTACTACTGCATCTGTCTGGAGCTCTCTCCCTACTGCCCTCTGAAACAGCTAAATTATTACTGACATCAACTCTCAAGTTATGAATGACTCCCTCTGTAAAGTACTTAGCAACACTGTTTATGAAGGATTCATATTCAATGCTTTTTCTTAAAAAAGGGACCAGGAGCAAGATCTCATTTTCCTCACATTAAGTAGTATGAACATTAAAGCATCACTGTTTCATTTCATTTTTGTTTAGATTTAACAAATAATTTAAATCTGGCACATCAAACATTGTGGAAATCATTTCAATAGATTTTGAATTTCAAAAGCTGATTTTTAATCACTCTTGAGAGAATATGTATGATGGCAATGTGTCCTACCGGACAGATCACTGGTCTGGGACTCAGGAAACCTGGGCTCTATTCCTGCTCTGCTACTGGCTTCTTGGGGGACCATCAGCAAATCACTTCTCCTCTCTATGCCTCAGTTTCCCCATCCATAAATGAGGATAATGAAATTTGTCTCCTTTGTGAAGCACTCTGAGATCTACTGATGTAAAGCAATATGTGAGAACTGGGCATACATGAATCTCTCCCTGTACTCTCCATGAGAGCAGGAGGATGCTAGCAATCATGCATTACGGAGCTGTTTCAGTATGTGGTTGCTCTATGGGGATCGTCAGGCCACTTCCCATACGTTCTAACTCCCCACTCCTACAAAAAAATATTCTTTAAAAACCTTGGGAAAGAAGCAGTATCCCTTACCTGGAAACCTCTTCAAAGCTGGAAGATGATGAAGCAACCACCTGATGCCCTCAAAGTCCATTTGGGAGGAAAGCAGAGCACCAAATCTCAGCCTATAGTAAGGAGAGACCTCAGAAGGCATTTAAAAGTAATGTAAGATGAGGTCATAAGATGAGGATTGTTAGAGGTCTGAAGCTGTAGAAATATTCATGATTGATTATGGCTAGAACTAGAATCTGAACCCACTCTGATTTTGCAGAGATTACAATTTCTACCTGAATTGGGACACTACTTGTCACGGAGTTAGGGGAGACAAGGCCCTGCACCCCCAGCTTCCTGCGATTCACCATGACTCTCAGCCAGCCAGTAAAACAGAAGGTTTATTTAGACGACAGGAACACAGTCCAAGACAGGTCTTGCAGGTACAGACAACAGGACCCACTCAGTTAGGTCCATCTTGGGGGGCCAGGAGATCTGTCTGGCCTCCCCTACATTTTCCCAGCCAGCTCCAAACTGCAACTCTCCAGCCCTTCCTCTGCTTTTGTCCCTTTCCCAGGCCAGGAGGTCTCCTGATCTCTTTGTTCTCCAACACCTTCAGTTGGCACCTTTGTAGAGGAGGGGCCCAGGCCATTAGTTGCCAGGAGACAGAGTGTCGGCCATTCTCTGTGCAGACAGTATCACAGGGGCCCTCTTGGGCTCTGCAACAATCACACACCCTGTTTCCCCCACCTAGATACCTAAGAAATGCACAGGGGAAACTGAGGCACCCACACAGTATTCAGAGAAAACATTAAGAACATTCCCACTTAGTCACACTACTCACTGTCCATCCACTATCACCAGCTAATCTGAACCACTAGGCTGAAAAAAAAAAAAAATGGCTGTAGACTCTGAATGGAGTGATGAAATGTGCAGTCACATTGTACTAAAGTCCAAAAAGTTGCACTAGATAAGGGAAATTACAAGAAAATAGGGGTGGGGGATTATAAGTGCTGGAAGACTTTAGATAGAAAAGGCTTGATGGCAAAAGGAGAGACACAAATGAATCTATGCTTGTTTTATTGATAGAGTACAGAAGACAAGAAAGCCGTAAGAAATTCCTATAAGCAAGTATTTTAAGTACATTTTCTTATTGAACATGATTATAACGGATTTTAATAGGCCAGTGATCTGAGGAGTGCTTAGGATGGACAGTTTTTGATGCTTTAGACTACATCCTTTTCCCCAGATGGAAGGTGTCCAGTCACTGGTACCTCAGCACTATCTGTAGACATGACTTTAAGGCTGAAAAACACTAACATTTTTTATTACTTTTGCTTATTTCTTTTGACTTATTATTATTGTTGTTTAATATTTGTAATGCAGTACGATTACAGGCCACAACCAAGATTCGGGTTCCACTGCTTTTTGTACAGCGTCCACCACATTGTGAGGCAGTCCCTGCCCTGCAGACATTACAATATAAATAATTTAACGAGTTCCATTGTCTATTAATCCTACAGGCCATCTGTTTATATTACTTCAACCCACCCTGCAACTCTCCAGAGCTAATGCAGAAGACTAAAGAATAATGTTCAGAAAGGCCACCAAAATAAGTTTATAATAGTATGTCTCAAACTTAATAAAAACGAGTAATGTAAGGGTAATGTGGCAATTACAGAAAAGATTATTACTTACCTGTAATTCTTTTCTAAAGGTTTAAGATGTGTGATGGGGCTTAATCCCCATCACCTGTAAGGCACATGAAATAACCTAATTAGTTATGCTCCACACAGGAGGTGATCAACTGATTGCCTTCTGGCCAGGGAGGCAGAACTAGGCTTTATAAAGAGATGAGAGGACCCAGTTGAGGGAAAGAGATTCAGGAGAGAGAGAGAAAGTAGGGAGAGTTCCCTCTCCTTGGAAAGGGTCTGGAGAAAGGTCCAGTAGTTTAGAAGTGGTTCTGTCCAGAAAGGAACTAGACTGGAAAGGAGACCTGTGCTAGGGTCTGTGGGGACCCGAAGATGAGATAGAAGCCCATGAGGGGCAGAAGGTTAGTTTAGGTGGTCTGTAGACTCCCAACAAGGAAAAGCCTGGGGGGTCAGTACTCTTAAAAGGGGGAAGAACAGAAATTGAGCCGCAGGAAAGGCGAAGGATCTATTGTTTAGAGTCGATCCCCATGAGGGGACTGAACTGTTGTGCAACTTGGCAGATGAGCTGAGCCTCAGAAGACCAAGCAAGGGAGTACGGTGAAGAGACCAGCTGGGCATGGTCACCGTAGAGGAGAAAGTGGCCACCAAACACCGCACAAGAGGCAAATTCCCCTGCATTGCTGAGTCCAGACACACGGGAGCACCCTTGAGGTGAAGACACAGGTTTACAAGATATGATCTGTACTCTCAACACAGGATTTATCAGGAACTCCAAAACCACAAATTTTGATACCTGCTGTTTCTTCCCCACTGGAGAAGGTGATGCATTCTTTTTCTGCTGAGTGGAGGTGTAGTCCTAGTGTCAGTTCCATTTTAGAACAAGTAGTTGTATGAAAAATAGCAATATGTAATCCTTACTCTGCCTGGAAGATAGGTAAACATCTTTTCTCCACCTGTATTAGTTGGAGACTAAAAAGCTCAGAGGTCTCTACTGAAAAATCCCTCTGTCGAGACCAAAAATAAGGAAAAGAATGCCAATGGCACATTACAATAAGGAAATGGTGAGCAAGCAGCAGTGCTCAAAACGCTTCCATGAGCAAAGCATCAAAATGTTAATAATGCAAACTATGGATACGACAGGTGTTAGAAGAACTGGTCTCCCAAAAGCAAACCCTACAGTGAAATCATAAGAACGGCCACACTGGGTCAGACCAAAGGTCAATCTAGCCCACTATCCTGTCTTCCAACAGTGGCCAATGCCAGGTGCCCCAAAGGGAATGAACAGAACAGGTAATCATTAAGTGATCCAACCCCTGTTGCCCATTCCCAGCTTCTGGCAAACAGAGGATAGGGACAACATCCCTGCTCATCCTGGCTAATAGCCATTGCTTGGACCTATCCTCCATGAACTTATCTAGTTCTTTTTTTGAACCCTGTTATAATCTTGGCCTTCACAACATCCTCTGGCAAGGAGTTCCACATGTTGACTGTGTAGTGTGGAAAAAATGCTTCCTTTTGTTTTAAACCTGTTGCCTATTCATTTCATTTGGTGGCCCCTAGTTCTTATGTTATGAGGAGTAAATAACACTTCCTTATTTACTTCCTCCACACTAGTCATGATTTTATAGACCTCTATCATATCCCCCCTTAGTCGTCTCTTTTCCAAGCTGATAAGTCCCAGTCTTATTAATCTCTCCTCAGATGGCAGCCGTTCTATACCCCTAATCATTTCTGTTGTCCTTTTCTGAACCTTTTCCAATTCCAATGTATCTTTTTTGAGATGGGGCGACCACATCTGCACGCAGTATTCAAAATGTGGGCATGCCATGGATTTATATAGAGGCAATATGATATTTTCTGTCTTATTATCTATCCCTTTCTTAATGATTTCCAACATTCTGTTTGCATAGAGGACAGGTACACACATATGAAGAGTCCATACAATAATGCCTTGCTAAGGGAAAATGTATAGTTTTGACCTAATAAGTCTGATAACTCGTCACTCTAAGTCAAGAAGGCATAAAAACTATCTATCCATAATGCAAGTGTGATGCTTCTCAGGGGTATGCAGGGCTCTGCAGCACCTCATTACCACCTGCCCTTACTGTTAGGAAGCCTTGTCTGTGCTTGCTGTGTGTCCGTTCCCAACTCCATCAGCCTTTGGCTACACAGGCACTACCTTTCAGGCCTTCATCCCTCTTTATAAGTCAATGATAGGCATGCTCCAACTCCTCCAAGCATCACTCTGGGAGTTCCCATTTCATAATTCACTGAACTCACAGATTTCCTAGTTCCTCTGCTCCCAAAGGAACAGTACATCCCAGCTTACCAGTTACAGCTTAGACCAGAGCTCCACCTAACACACAACACTTAGATATGTTTATGGTAAAAAAAAGATTATTTAATAAAGATTCAAGAAGAAGCAAGTAGAATTAATGGGGAAAAATGGTTACATACAAAATAAAAATCATACCTTCTAGAGCCTTAATTTATTTAACCAGTTATGTCAGATAGGCCATAAGCTCACCACTTATCCTTCCAGCATATTATAGCCAACCTTGGCTATGAACTACCGTTCATGAGACAAGTCACACTGTCCCCTTGCCTTCTCAGTATCTCTTTGCAATCCCAGATATAGCAAAACAGTCATTTGATATTTATTCATAAACGGACACCTACAGCTGATTGTTCTTCCCTGTGGCCTCCTCCTCTTGTTGACCTTGAAGTCTTTTAATTAGCACCTGGCATTGCATGCGGATAGGCTTACCTTGTGAGACATACAATACACACCCAACCAAAGAGAAATAAGCATCTCATCTCCTCTGCCTGAACAGACTCTGTTCAAGGCCTGTCACATCCTGGTGACCTGCTTTTTACTTCAAGTCTTTAAAAAAATGATTTCCAGTTGTGATAGACCCAGGCCAGTTGGGTACAACAAAGTAGTAGAATACAGATATACTGGCCACTGGATTAGCAGTTTTCTGTTCCCTGACTGACCAGACCAGGGGCTGCTCCAGGCTAATGAGAACACCTGTCTCTAATTAACCTGCAACGATTCAGGTGAGGCCATTAAGGTAATGTGAACACCTGACTATAATTAAGGCAATGTTTGATACAATAAAAGGGCTCACTCCAGTCAGGCTGAAGGGAGCTAGAGGAAAGGAAGTGTGGCTGAAGGGCTGGTTAATGAAGACACCCGCAAGCCAGCGGTAAGGGAGCCCTAAGGTAAGGGTGAGGAAGAGAAAAGCGGGAGAGCTGTGGGGAAGTGGCCCAGGGAAATGTAGCAACTCTGGCAGTGAAAGGTCAGCTGCCAACAGCTGCTGCCGTTAGGGTCCCTGGGCCGGAACCTGGAGTAGAGGGTGGGCCCAGGTTCCCCCCAACCTGCCATTACAAAAACACCTCCTGGGAGACGAAGTCAGGCCCCTGTCAGGACAGGAGGCTAAACTGTTCTGAAATAAGCTCCTAGAGACAACAGAGACTGGGAGTTCTCTCACCAACCTCCTTGCTGGCTTATGATGAAAAGGGCTCAGTAGACTGTAACCCTGGCCCTAGAGAGAGAAGGGCTATGTGGAGGGTCGCAGTGAGCCACTGAGGCTAGCGCATACCGCCTAGAAGCGCAGGACCCATGGGGACAAGGTCGGAGCTCTGCCACACAGTATAGATACATAACTTCTTAAATATTGCTCAGATATATATTTTTGCAATGACTAAGATGACCAGCATGTTACTAGCTGTTGGTAAAGACCTCACATGCCACCCTTTGGCACACAACTATGTAGACCTCAGACCCAAGGAACCCTGTAACTCCAAAGCACCCTCTGTGCCCTCTGCCAGTTGGTAATAAGAAGTCCCTGGGTCACAGCAAGTATCATGCCCCAGATATTGATGCATTCAGATATAGCCTCTGTGTTAGAGAATGGGACAGGGACAGTCAGGCCTAGTGATTAGAGAAGGATTCAGGCCTACTGGTCAAAGCAGGAGCCAGGAAGCAGAATCAATCCAAGGGTCAGGGCAGGAGTCAGGAACCAGTAGCCATGCCATGAGTCAGAACCAGGACCAGCACTAATAGTCAAGCCAAGGGTCAGAGCCAGGACTGGAAACCAGTAGCCATAGTAAAGGTCAAAGCCAGAATCAAGAACCAGGGTGAGGGTAAGGAAGTTGGAGCCAGTAGCAAGGACTGAGCAGGAGCAAGGCTGGGAAACAAGACAGAAAGAGGACTAAGTTAAGCAGGGTTACAGCAGGATAGCAGCAAGTAAAGGAGCAGCAGGCACAGAGAGGATTGCACTGTGGGAGTGAACACATTGTGCATCCAGAGAGCAGCTGCTGCTGCTGCTGGGCTAAAAGCCAGCCAGCTGCCCTTCTTGACCAAAACGGTGGTGTAGTCAGTTAGGTAGCTTGCTGCAGCCCAGCTGCATTTGTTGGGTTGCCAGGAGACTAAATCTGCTGCAGGCCCTGATCCCTGACACTGAAGACCTGGGACTCCAGAGCACAAAATGCTAATTCTCACTAAATGTATTGCACCAAAGATGAGGAATAGTCAGTATTCTGAGTTGATACTTAAAAATGCTAAAGTACAATGGATCCTGCATCTTCTGTGAGGCCCCTAAGGACTGCAGATGGGTAGGGCATAGATAGATAAAGCTATGAAATATAGTAACTAAAGCATATGTACAAATGCAGAAATTCCTATTTTAGGCAGCCAGAGAGCCAAATCAGTAGAGTGTGCTATTGACCAGCTGCCAAGAGTGCCTAAGTACCACAACCCTAAATCCACGGTATGGTCTGACCATTCTCACAGTACCAAGGACTCCTAGAGAAGTGCTGAAATGCTGATCACCCCAGAAAGACCTCCCACAAAGATGTGATGCAAGAGCTGACAGTTGTGCCTAGGATTATGCCTACGCTTTGGTGAGCAAAGCCATGCTACATGGAAGCTCGGTGTGCAAGAAAGTGTTTTGTCAGTTCCACAAAGTTAACTGTTCCATAATCCCCAGTTCATGAAGTCAGAGCTGCTACCTGAGGCCCAACCACTGTGGATCAAAGTTTGAAGGCAAAGCTTTTTGGGGAAAGGACTTTTTCCTCTTTGGAAATCATCTAAGATCTCATGGGCACTATGAGAAATAAACAAACAAACTAATAAATATTAAAAAATAACAATTTCTATTCTCAACCAAGGAAGCAACCCAGAGGGAGATAAGAGAGCATTTACTAGTACCTTATACAGTGAATGTACTATCTACAGGTGTGTAGAGGGGAGGAGGCACATCACTCAAAACTGTAATTTTGGTAGAGCCTGCTGAGTCTTACATTGGAAGCACAGAACATGAGATGTTCAACATACCACCATTTAAATTCTATTTACTACCTGTGTCTCTCACTAAGATCATTCTTAGATATAGCTACTACCACAGGTTATATCCATGCAAGCAAATGAGTACTACAAAGTGCCAAAATCATTACAAACTGGTTACAATTTCAAAGGTTGAGTATTAGTTTTCACTAAGTATATCATGGCTGTTTTATCTGCCTATTAATCTGTTATTTGGTTTAGTCATTTTGCAAAGACCTTGAGAATTCCTGGAATGCAAAAGGCATGATGTAAAACTAAATTCTATTTTGACCTCTGATGAGGATAATATAGAATAATCCATTAATATATTGTCTTGTGTATTCGGCCGACGATGTCAGCCAAGCACATATACCCCAATATACAGAACCACCATTTCTTAGTCTTTGTGTGGTGGTATTAGTATGAAATGTCACTTAGGGAAAAATAACTGATGAAAATTTCAGTCAGTCTACAGGCATACATTTAAACTATATTTTCATAGACCTCTCTAAAGACACCAAGATGGTTCTAAATAACTTTGCTTTTAAAGATAAAAATGCAAGGTAATGGAAGGTGTTTCACAATGTTCTGACTCCGGAATCTTTAGTCAGGAATTCTACAGCTAAGATTTTAGTGAACCTCTGATTAAAAGTCTTCCATCTATTTCTTAAACCAAAAAATTCCTCATTGGATGGTTACATCTCACTTAATCAATTTCCCGCCACTGCAGGGGCCTTGGGCATCTCTGCTGTGGCACACAATAGTTTAGATTCCTGAGTCCTGTAACACTTTGGTCTAATTCAGCTTGCTGGGCTTGGTGAGGGGTCATTGGGGGGTGTTTAGTGGCCTGTGATGCACAAGAGGTCAGACTACATGATCTATTGGTCCCTCTGGCCTAAAATGCTGAGTCTATGATGGGCAAATGTAAGGATAGACTTTTGATCAACCTATCAGATCTGGATGACGCCTTTGCAAGGTCAGTCTGATACTCTATCTAGCTTTCTGGCAAGAAAAGTTTTTACCTAAAAGTCACATTGTATTTTAATTTAATTTTTTATCAATCTGAATTTGGCCCTCCTTCTTATTAATGATTTACCCCTCATAAAATGACTGATTTTTGGGGGTAGAAAATCTATTCTTGTTCAACGGATTAATCCTATTGCTTTTGTTACTGAGTGGTTAAAATTTGATATAATTTATGTATAAACTTTCAAGCAGGTCAAGTATATTTCTAGCTATATCTTCATATTTGAATGATGTACAACTTCACAGCTCACCTACGCCTTTCAATAGGTCCCTGCCTGTGTTTCCAAGTCCTAGAGTAGTTTTAGAAAATGAGATTTTTTTTTTTTATTATTCCATTACTATACATTGTTCTGATATTTCCATAGGCAATGGAACTTGCTTGCGTTCTTCACTCTTCAATAGTTTCCAGACCCCCACCGGCTCCTTCCTATTTTTATTCTTTGTTCCAGCCATCAATCTGTACAGTAAGTCTTCCTTGATTTCCCTTGTTACCATTACTTATAGAATGTCAATCTTGTTTAGATCCTGGTTTTACTGTTGTTTTCTGTATATAATTAGGTAGCACCACAAAATTTATATTATCCTGGTTTATTTTTATATTATTGAACAAATTTACAACAAGACTTCTTAATTGTACCTACTTGGGCAAACACAGAACCCAGCTATTTGTCCTCATTAAGAGATTTATTTAATGCTTAAATTCTCTTATTCAATCTTAAAATGCTATCTGGTTGATGTGATTTTTCAATAAGAATTGATAATTTAAATATTGACATTTTGGATGGCATCAAGATGTTTTTGTTTTCTATTGTGATTAGAACATTTTATTATATTTAAATGTCTGTCCTAATTTTATTTTGTTTTACCAAATCTAGAAACATTTTTCTTTTATTTCAAAGTATTTCAATGTTTGTAGTAAATTAAACATTAATCTTTCTCTGCAAATGTCAAGTGATATTTAAATGTTTTTCTAGCAGATAAGTGATTATTAATATTAATGCAATAAAATCACAGCTCTTTGTCCTTTCTTTGATATTTAAGAAAAAATTAAGAATGTCAAAACAGTTCTGCAAAGAGAGAATTCATTGGTCTACCATCCACTCTCCATTAGCTGAGTGGTAAAAAATTGTGAGACAATGTGTTTATAGCATCCGAAAAGGTTGAAAATGAATTAGTCTATCAGTGGTACACTGTGTGTATCACTTCAATGTGCAAATATTCATTTTAATTTAAATCCCCCTTTTTGTCATGCAAATGAAAGACTCTTTGTCACTCTTATAATTAGCCCTTCTTGCACTAAATGAGAATAAAATCTGATCAGAAGTCCATATAGGCAAGGTCATAAATCAAACAGAAAAGAATCCATGTACAGCTCTGAGATGACAAAAACACACAAAGCTCAGAACTGAAGCACAGCAGTCAAAACCCACTCCCAGAAATACTGTAAAATAAAATAAAGTATGTTTGACAGGCTAGATTTATCTCCATATTCTGTAGCCCTATAAACACATTTGCTGTTTAGATACAAAAGTTAATTCAGCACCAAGGACAATTCAGCAAGGCAAACAGCTGTTAAAATAGTACTACTACATTTTGCCAAACAAAGTAAGATTAATTTCACATAATTTTCTCACTTCAAATGGTGGCAGTAAAAATCCCATATGATAACTGACAACATTTTATATGCTATAAAACTGAACAAAAATTGTAATGAAAGATGAAGTTGCTTAGAAGGTGTTTAATTTGTATATATAAAATCAAAGTAAGCTATATATTGTAGCACAACTCAAATATAAATGGAATTTGATTCAGCTTATTTTCATTTTCAGAATGGAAGTAAAAAGATACTTTTGAAAGATGTGATAAAATTCTCAATCTTGACCAGCTATGGTGACAGTGACAGCACATCACTCTACGTAAACAGGGAACATCAGCATACTGACTGGACTCCAAACCATGAACATGATATTTCAAGTCAAAGAGTGGTGATTTCATGCAAATGTTGGGAGACAGGGCACTCATGACAGTGCACTGCAATCTGAAGCTTGTGATCTGAGCATTCAAGAGGTTGGCTCTGGACAGAGCATGGATGTAGGAAAGGCTGGAGAGTGGTTTGTGGGAATTCAGGCTCTAGACTGTTTTGCATGAGTCCCAACTGGAAGTCAAGACTCCAGCATTCCATTTTTGGTTCTGCCACTGACTGACTCACTGTGTGGCTTTGAGCAAGTCGCTTCCCCTCTTTGTGTCTCAGTTTGCCTTGCTGTAAAATTCACATTTACTCCTACCTCAATGCTTTAAGTCTTGATTAAAATTTGTAAAAGTGGTTTGTGATCCTCAGATGAGAGCAGAAACACTGTTACTGAATCACATCCCAACTCATACATACCACCAAAATAAAAGAAAAAAATCTTCAAGCTGAGAACAAACCTGATAACTTAGGCCTGAATTATGGTTTTTATAATGAAAGCACTTGCTCTAGAATAGTTGTAATGTTGATGCTGAGATGCACCATTAAACCACAACGCACTATGTTAAAGTCAAGAACTAATTTTCAGTACTTGTGAACTAAGAGTCACCTGTTAAATATTCCCACACAATCAAACAGGTAGTTTTCTAAAAGGACAATTTTAGAAGTAACAATTGTGCATGCTCATTTTAAGTTGTAAGATAAAAATAGGCATTTTTGTACACAACTACGCATTCATGCACACAAAAAATGTGCTACTTACCTTTAGTAACTTTTGTTCTCTGACAGTGTTGCTTCCAGAATCACACAGCTGGAGTCATGTGACTAGCAATGCGGACACAGAACTATTTTAAAAGGAATAGCTGCATGTCGCTCAACTCCTATATTCCAACAAATTCAGGTTGAACAAACTATACTAACAGAGGGAGCTAATGGGTCACGCTACCTCCAATTACGGTTGGGCTCCTAAGCAGTAGGAAGCTGGGAGGGTCAGTGTGGTTCTGGGCAGGAGAACAAGAGTTACTAAAAATGAGTAACCCATTTGTCTCTTTCTCTTTCCAGACATTACCCTTAGAGAGCCCCACTGTAGAAAACTAGCTAGAAGTGAGCTTCCTGAGGATCCTGCTGGTTAAACTGCATCCAGCACCTGTTCTTGGCACACAGACAAGAGAAATGCAATTTGTGAAGGCGTGAACCAAGCTCCACGTATCAGCCCTACAAGTGTCTAAAAAGAGCAAATTACAAATAAATGTCCTAGTAGACCCGGCTCTGACACATTCAGACCCAGGGACATCAGTTTGGCACATAGCCTTATGTCCTTAGACAGCCTTTGAGCTGAGACAGCTTGATTCTTCAATTTTTTTTTTTCTGAAGACAACAAATAGCCTCTTTGGCAGGGCAAGAAGGAAGACCCAGGTCCCTACTGTCAGCCAGGAATGTTGATCCAGTCGCCCGCTAGCTCAGGGGCACCCAAAGGTGTAAGTTTCGAATGGCAACCTACAGATTAAGATTTCATCCCAGAACAACGGGAGGACCCGACTGAGTCAAGCACAAGAGCAGATAGCCTTCTCTGATGGGGAGGAGGGCAAATCTTGATGACTAGAGCAGTGGCCCCAATTCAAGCTCCAGAATGGACAGCTTTACAGGGTAAGGTGAGACCCCCAAACTCAAGACACTGTTCCTGGTCCTCAAAGTTCTGCCAAAGGGTTCCCCACCTAGTGCAGTGGTGTGGTTGGGAAGGGAAAAGGCACCAGAGAGGGTGGCCCTCGGGTTCTTCTGGCCAGGGATACACAAAGAGGTATGAAATTTTTGTGCCTCATGCCCCAAATGCCAGTTGTCAGGGCCCAAAGGGACGCTGAAGGCCCCCCTAGTTCCACTCCCAGCGGTGGGAGTACTCAGGTAGGCATGGATTTAGTGAGGCCCCTTGAGAAAAGTGCATTGGGGTAATGTTACATATTAGTGATAGTGAACTATTGAACACAGTACCCTGAAGCTATCCCCCTCTGCACAACGAATGCATCTACCACTGTGAACAAGGTCATGAAGGTCTTTGGGAGGGTTGGGATACCTAAGGAAATACTGATGGAGCGGGGGTCCACCTTTTTGTCCAAACTGATGCAGGAATTGTGCAAATTACTGAAGATCAAAGCCTTCACGACCTCCGTTTACCATCCACAGATCAATGGGCTACAAGAGTGGTTTAATGGGACCCTGAAGGCTATGTCAAGGATATTCTTGGGCAGAGACCCTCGATACTAGGACCGGCTACTGCTGTCACTGCTCTCTGCCATATAAGAGATTTCCCCAAGCCTCTACAGAGGTCTCACCTTTTGAACTGTTGTCTGGGAGACAGCCCAGAGGGATTCTGGGCCTCTGGGAAGCCTAGGAGGAAGAGGAACCCAGGGTCCTGAGCTCAATACCACCTGTGCTCCAGCTATGGGAACAGCTGAAAGCACTCAGGGGGCTTTGCAAAAGATAACATGGTGAAAGCCAAACAAGTCCAGGAACGCATCTACAACAATGGGGAACAGTTGTGCACAACTGAATCTGGTCACAGGATGTTACTGTTGCTCCCAACATCAGAATCAAAACTATTGGCCCGGTGGCAAGGGCAGTTTGAAGTGGTAAGAAAGGTACAGCCAGTCGACTATGAGATCCGTCAACTTGGAAAATTAAGAGAGACACAGATATACCATGTCAACCTCCTAAAAGCCTGGCAGGCTCAGGAGGGCCTACTGATGACGCCACACTCGCCAGAGCCAGAGCTGGGACCTCAAGCTGTGATGTCTCCAGACCCACATGGTGTTCTGGCTGATGGAGTGAGGACAAATGCTGCAACGGATCCAGGCATTGCCCACATTGTTCTCAGCCCTCCCGCGGAAGATGCTCCTAACCCACCACTACATCGTGATGATGGCAGGGCAGAGAGTGCACGAGAGTCATCAACCCCTGCCACAGAAGATGTGGGAAGGACAGCCAGCACATCCCTCAGGCCACGCCGCTTCCCGCAGCCCCCATTGACCTGCAGCGGCGAACCGTGGCAAGTGGGAGCTGCAACCGGCCGAAACTGTGGATGCGGCAGGTAAACAAACCGGCCCGGCCTGCCAGGGGGCGTACCCTGGCTGGCCATGTGCCAAAGGTTGCCGATCCCTGGTCTATACCAATGTGTGACAATGCCATTGAGCTTCCATGGATCGGCAGCCACCTTTCAGTGGCTGATGGACTGGGTGCTGCAGTCCCACAATCAGCATGAAGCTGCCTATATTGATGACACAGTCATCTATAGCTGCAACTGGGAAGCGCTCCTGCAGCATGCCACCACAGCTGTTCAGGCCCTCAAGGAGGTCTAACAGGGAATCCTGCTGAATGTCACCTCAGGTAAGGTGGTGCCAGCTGCACCCCCAGTGCACAAGGCCAAGCATTGGCGATTGCTCAATACCATCAACCAAAAAGCAGGTCTGGCACTTGGCCGACTATTACAGTAGGTTTCTACCTGACTTCACCTACTTTGTAGCTGCCCCACCCTTACCAACCTCGTCAAAGGCACCGGCCCCAAGATGCATTGGATGAAGGCTTGCGACAGGGCCTTTGGGACCCTAAAGAGCTGGATAATCGAAGGATCAGTTCTCTTCCACTCTGACTTCATGAAAAAAATGCATTTTTATTTGAGTGAATGCTTCATGCATTTGAGCCCAGAAAGATATAGAATGGCTACTTCAACTTCAGATTTTTCCTCCCTGGATCTATGTCTGTTGGGAGTGGAGTATCATGGGGACACAGTTTCAACAGCAACAAAATATACATTTTTTTGGAAATAACGAATAACAAATTTAAAAAAAAAAAAAAAAAAGCCAAGTATGATTATCTGTGGTGGGGCACACTCACCTCTTGTGAGCACCTCTTGACAGCTGGGTGTAAATATGCACTCTGTCTGCTCGTGGTGCCCCGTCAGCTGTTGCCTTCATCAGGCAGGTCTTCTGTGGCTCAGCCCTCTGGCTAAGTCACACATAGTCTAAGGGTACGTCTATACTTACCTCCGGGTTCGGCGGTAAGCAATCGATCTCCTGGGATCGATTTATCGCGTCTTGTCTAGACGTGATAAATCGATCCCAGAAGTGCTCACCGTCGACACGGGTACTCCTGCTCTGCGAGAGGAGTATGCGGAGTCGACGGGGGAGCGTGCCTGCCGCTTGTGGACCCGCGGTAAGTACCTTGTAGTCTGAACTAAGATACTTTGACTTCAGCTACGTTATTCACATAGCTGAAGTTGCGTATCTTAGTTCGAACTGGGGAGTTAGTGTGGACCAGCCCTTAAATGGATGAACCCCTTCCGGGGTAACAAAGTTCCAACAAGGACTATCACTGCACCCTTGCTGGTATCTGCAACCCTGCCTCTGGGCTCAGTTCTCAGCCCCTTCTGGGCTAGCTTTAACTCTGACCCTGCCATTTACAGAGCAGTGCCCCTAAGGTTTTCTCCCTGGAGACTCTTTGCCTATAGGGGTTCTGTGGTGTCCCAGCTCTCCAGCCAGGTCATTCCTTAATTTCAGTCCCCTTCACGGGGGAAGGGAAGACAAAGTTCAGTGAAGGGTTGGTCCACTCCAGAGTCTCCAGTCCCATTCCTGGGCCTGTTTAAACTCCCAGGCCCTTTCTTGGGCTTCTAATACAGAGTTTTATCCCCTTCCTTGGGCTTAGACCACTTTTCTGATGGCTGGTGGGAGCACCCAGGCCTGCCCACTACTCCAGGTCCCTACCCAGGGATGCTATAGATGGCAGCCACATGCTGCTTTTCTTTAATGGTTACTGCTGCTTTCACTGGGCTGCTTCTCACTTAGTCCCATCATAGTTTTGGGTTCTCTGTTCCCTGTCTGAGCAGCATCTCTCCCAGGCCTCTTTACCTGTGGAGTTTAACAGACTTCCAGTTCTCCTTCCCCCTTCTGGTCCTAGACAGCAACTGACCTGCTCAGACTCTGCAGCTCCTTTTAACTGAACCTGCTGAGCTCTGATAGGCTGCAGGGAAGTGGCCAATCTAGGCAGGCCTGGAGAACCCACTTTCACTGCTCTTCTGAGCTGGGGTGTGGTAGGACTACACAGCCTCCAGCAGGGGGCCTCAAAGGGCCTGGTACACCCCATCACATTGTCTTACACACACAAATGAGCAAAAATAAGCATTTTTAACTACAAAGTATATAGAGATTGTATTATGTAATTGTTTCCCATGGTCAATTTCAGCTCATATGTCGCTTTTGAGTCTTCAACAGCAGTGACCAACACACACATAGTAGTGCTGCTTCTATTCCGAACTAATTCTTCTCTTGCATTTATATCCAGTCTTTTAAATGCTAATTTAAAATAAACTACTTTTGCTAGATGGTGTATTGTACTGCACCCTGACAATGAACCTGTGCTATGGCCATTTTACACTAAAATTTAATCTTAACAAAATTCTTTGTTCTCACATGAAAAGCTGTTGTGGCAGGAGTGTAAGTCATTTGGCAAATAAACTACATATAAAATTAACCACAAAAATATAAGCCTTAATTAAAATTACTTGTTTAATTCAAAGTTAATTTTAATTATGAGGTTTAACTTAACCTAGGCGCATGCACTTTACAGCATGCTGGTTGTGAGTTACAAAAGAATCTTGGTATATTAAATATATTACAAGCATGCATTAGATTAGGGAACATGGTCTAACCAGTTACCTCACAAATTGCTGGTATCTTAAAAAGTACCTAATGATTCTTTTTTTTTTTTTAATTTTAACATTCTTGGTTATACCTTTAAAAGCTGTTGTTCTTTCTTTTATTTATTTTGAAAGAATACAGTGGTTATTTCAATTTATTAATGTTATGATTTGTCAGTGTTACTCCCAGCAGTAATGAAATAATGAAGCTACACTCCCAGGGGGTTCTGGAGTCTTCAGTGTTACCTTTACAGCCCTTAACCACACTGATGACAGAATATACACTTCATAATTCAGTGATGGATTTTCTGTCCTTCTGCACCTGCGACATGCAGGGGGCTCCCAGGCCGCTGCAGAGGGAGTGTTAGTACCCTTAAGACCCCAGTAGCCTCCCAGACTCATGTGATCAGGGGCCCAATATTCCAAGGTAGTTTGGGGAATAGTTTATACTTTAAAAGAAAAAAGAACTAATAATACTAGGCAGGAAGGCTATTGGGGATAGCTTACTGCTGGGAAGGGGAGCTACAGCTTATTTCATAAAGAAAATAGTATAAAAATAATAGGTAGCAAGCCAGGTCACTTTTTCTAGGGTAAAGGAAATCCAAAGGAGCACAGGGCGTTATGGTTTGAAGATAATTAATATTCTTTTTTTAAAAAAAGAAGTGATTAGGAATCATCAGGTTGATTATACTGTTACATTTATAGCCCCAATCCTGCAACCTGCTACACTCTTGCACAAGCATCTGCCAATGCAAGAGAACCTGCAAGGTCAGAGCCTATGTAACCATATGGTATCTTTACTGTTACCCTCATTCTCCTTCCCCCTTTCCTTTTTGTTGTTCATTACAGCCACTTGTATCTTATCTTTAATTAGGCCCTGAACCAGTACTGCAATTAAATCCACACAGGCAGATCCCTGTGATTGCACATACCTCATTAAAATCAATGGTGCACCCCACACCCATAAAAGGGTCCATGCATGTGGCTATGACTGCAGGGACTGTAGGCTGACATGGTAAACTCTTCAGAGAAAGGACTATCTCTACCTATTCATTTGCACAGCACCTAGCACAATGGGACTCAATCCTGATTAGGACCTCTGGGTATTACCACTCTAAAAATAACAATATTCATCATTTTCTTGCATCTATTTCTGCAGACCATGTTTATTTTTTTAATAAAAGGTCTAAAATGTCAGTTAAAAATCACATTTTGCAAATAAGTTTTGGTTTGATTGTTTGGGTTTGCGTTGTTGTGATATCTTTCCTTAGGATGTGCAAACCAACTCATAAGGCCACAAATTCAATGTCCACTTTAGATATAGCAATCATCGTAGAACTTCAGAAACTCATATTACACTAATCTTTATATATTCTAATTCTTGGTACACCTTATAATTCGCACACACACATTTATTATTTTTACAAAATATACTACTAAATACTTACCAGTTCATTATGAAACCACATAGATAATTAAGACTAAACTATAATGGTAAAAATAAATGACATCACATTTTGTATTCATATCTTTACTTTTCCATATGAATCAGTAATTTGCCATAAGTCTCCCTCTTATTAGTGTCAATTAACAAAGTCCTATTGCAACTTTCCCCAAAAATATCTTTTATCTCTATGTGTAATTTGAATCAGGCCCAAACCTAGTAGGCTGTAGAAGAACCTGTTGTGTTCTCCTTATTCTTCTGTACTCCGCTCATTCTTTGTTGGTCCCTCCCACAGCCCTGGTCACCCTGGATGACCTAGCACTGCCACTCCTGTGGTGGGGAGGTATTCCTGTTTGGCTGAATATACAGTGCATTCCTAATAATGTGTTAAAGCATAGGGGAATCTAGACTAGTCTTCCTAGACAAGAAAGTCAACATTCATCTACCATGACAAAACACAACACACACTTTGTTTAGTATGATAGAGCCATAAGAGACCTGAGCTTAAATGTAACAAGTGTAGCTCAGTGGATAGGGTACAGAACTGGGTGTCAAGGGAAATGGGTTCTAGTCACAGCTCTGCAGTGAATTCCCTGAGCAATACTCCTACACTCTTCACTTCTCTGCACCTCAGTTTTGCCAAACTTAAAACGGAAGTGATTACATTGAACGGACTCCTCTTTGTAAAGCACTTTATGATCTACTGATGAAAATGATTAAGAGTGCTATGTATTATTGTTAGCAATGCTAACATTATAAAGAGATAAAGTCAGAGGTCTAGGAAAATTTATATTCACCTCGTGAGACGTGCCTAGATATCACAGTGATTGGTGCACTAGAGACAGATCAGACAGAACCCTTTCATTGAACTTGATTGCAGCCACTCCGGATGCTATGATTTGCATATATACTCTGACTGGTTTACATTCATCTAGGAGTCTGTCTTATTGACCTCTGGTTCAACAACAGAAAACTTTCCCACTTTTTTTTTTTTTTAACATTACTTTTTTAAAAGGCTCCAGAGGCAATCCTGGCAATTACAGGCTGGTAAGCCTAACTTCAGTACCAGGAAAATTGGTTGAAACTACAGTGAAAAGCAGAATTATCAGACACATAGATGAACACGATATGTGAGGGAAAAGTCAACACAGCTTTTGTATAGGGAAATCATGCCTCACCAATATATACAAAATGATGGGGTCTAAATTAGCTATTACCACTCAAAAAGAAATTTTGGAGTAGTTCTCTGAAAACATCTGCTCAATATGCAGCAGCAGTCAAAAAAGCTAACAGAAAGTTAGGAAACATTAGGAAAGGGATCAATAATAAGACAGAAAAAATCATAATATTACTCTATAAATCCATGGTATGCCCACACCTTGAATACTGTGTGCAGTTCTGGTCGCTCCATCTCAAAAAAGATATATTAGAACTGGAAAAGATACAGAAAAGGACAACAAAAATTACTAGGGGGTATGGAACAGCTTCCATATGAGGAGAGATTAAAAAGACAGCGACTGTTCATCTTAGATAAGAGATGAGTAAGGGGGTTATGATAGAGGTTCATAAATTCATGAATGGTGTGGAGAAAGTGAATAAGGAAGAGTTATTTACTCCTTCACATAACAGAAGAACCAGGGGTCACCCAATGAAATTAATAGGCAGCAGGTTTTAAATTAAGGAAGTACTTCTTTACACAACTCACAGTCAACCTGTGGAACTCATTGCCAGGGGACATCATGAAGGCCAAAAGTATAACTGGGTTCAGAAAGAATTAGATAAATTCTAATCAATGGCTATTAGCCAAGATGGTCAGGGAGACAACCCCATGCTCTGGGGGCTGGTCTACACTACCACTTAAGTCGATGTAACTAACGTCGCTCAGGCATGTGAAAAAGACACCCCTCTGAGTAACGTAAGTTACATTGACCTAAGTGCTGTCCACACTGGCGCTATGTTGGTGGGAGACACTCAAGGTGGAGTCAAAGTCAGAAGTCAAGCCAAGGGTCGAAGCCAGAATCAGAGTGAGGAGTTAAAGAGGGGTTCTTTCATGTGGCCCGCCAAGCTCCCCACGCCCGCCCCCACCCCTCTGCCTACCCCGTGGCGCCGCGAGCCCCATGCCGCTCCCTGAAGCAGCTGGACTAGATACTGGACCCTGGACTAGATACTGGCATTGTCTGAGGCTTTTAAAAAGAAAAAAATCCCTTTTCTTTACAGGTCTGTCCTACTGCTTTTTAGCCACTCAGGCTTAGTGTCCTTTCTAAGTACTACCGTCCCTGCAGCCCCAAGTGGGGCGGGGAGTAGAGGGCTATGTGCTCTTGCTTCCAGGCACTGCCCCCCGCAGCTCCCATTGGCTGGGAACAGGAAACCGCGGCCAATGGGAGCTTTGGGGGAGGTACCTGGAGGAGCAAGAGCAGCACATGGCACCGTT
>NW_020664455.1:742660-833946 GCF_002925995.2 Terrapene triunguis | reverse complement strand
TCTTCCAAGGTCTCACTTTCGTAGCTTGTATCACTTTGAATAAGCCTGTTATAAGACAAGGCTCCTATGTTTCATCAAGGAGTATGGGATGTGAAACAACATGAAGGTATTTAAGAAGCCAACTCAAAGAGTTCCTCCTACACAAGAATTCAGGTCTTGAGCAGTCCAGGCAAACAACGCATGTTACAACAAAGCTTAAACTTGTTCTTCATAATAATTTTAAAAACAATACTAGCTGCCTATTTAATTTTAAAAACAGCAAAAAATATCAACCTTCAAGACTCCTTATAAGAAATGGAAAAGGAGGTGAAGTCTCCCCAGTGTGATAGATCTGCTTGCTTTGATCTGCTTAGCTCTTGGAAGTCTAGGGGCTCCGGGCTGTTGGCCCCATGCTGCCTGGGGTCCCTAGGGACAAGTCTGTCCGCCATTAGGGAATTTTTCCCCGAGAACCCCCTGTAACATTTCGTGAACCCCCAGGGGTTCACGAACCCCAGTTTGGGAACCACTGACCTAAGATTATATGCTCTTGGGGGCAAAGGAACATATTTTGCTATAGGACATATTTGTAAATTACATATAGTTACAACACTATATAAGAGCTGCCTCATGATAATTAAATTAATAATTGTCAGGAAGGGAAACAAAGGGACAGTAATGGCCTCCATATTATCAGTCAATCATCCCAACACACAAAGCTGAATATAAATTTCTTAAGATAATCATTGAAATGCTGAAACGAAGAAAAATGAATTCCAGCTATATTATTCTCTGGCTCTGCATCTTTTCATATTGTATTAATGGAAAAGGCTGAAGTGTTTTACACATCAGAAATCTGACATTAAATTACAGCCTTAGCAAAAGGCTATCAAACCATGCATTATTTACAACACAGCACCCTAACAACAATAAATATTAAAATAGAAACAACTTTAAAACAACAAAACAAAATACACCACGCTTCTTACACAATGGAAGCCAAGTTACAGGGCATAACATATAATAGAAAGTAGATAATTCTGCTGGGTGTGATTCAAACTAGTAATCTATCACAGATTGCTAGTATATAATAATACCCCCTTTATATATTATGGTAATTTACCTTCACATTATGTCATTTTAGTAGATTCTCAAGTTCCCTCTAGTTGTTCAGAAAGCACACAGTGATAATATATGGTTCTCAGTTTGTTTTTAGAAATACAAACACTAAATCAAAATTAGCATGGTAAAGTCTGAACCTAGAAGGCAATTAGGCCAGTAAGGGGAATCAATAAATGCAAATATGAAGAGCTATCTGTTTAACCAAAGGAATATTATGTTTCAAAGTTAACAGTTTGTATTCAAATGAATGCTAAGCTTATCAAGAAAGATGCTAAATTATTTTTTCCTCAGAATTTGAGACTATATATTGTGTTAATCCTGAAATGGAAAATATTTGGTAGCTTTTGCAGGAGCATCTCTTCCTAAACGTATTTTTCAACAAATATTTTTTCAAAGTGATAGATTATTGTTTGTATTGTAGTGTATGATCCAAGATGATCCTGCAGCAAAGGGCAGGATACAGAGGATCCTAATCTGGTTTTGATATGCATAGAGCAATGGTAGTTGAGAATTTAAAAGCAATTAGGAATAAATAATAATTGAGCTTAACTGAAATGTGAATGTTAGGAGATAGAAATGCTAGCCTACCATGGAACTTCATTCACAATGCTCTAGCAAGATATTATGTGGCAATGCCTAAATTGGGCAAGGTATTATTATACAAAATTTATTACATTAAAATTTGTCCATTTGCAAGTTCACAAAATTTCCATTCACATTTTCCAAAAATTGAGATGATTTTTTTTGAAAACTCATAGCTGGCTCACTCACATGTGTTTCCTAGAAGCTGCCTGGTTTCCCTGTTTGTAGGTAAATATTAGTGCTGGTAAAAATTTTCCATCATAACTGTTTTTCAATGGAAACTTGGGTTTTTGACTAAACGTTTTTTGTTAATAGTATCTGCTTTTCACAGAGAATTTTGACTTCTCATTGAAAAACCAAAAACACACAAACCTAGATGTTTTTGTCCAAAAACCAAAAAATTCAATTTGGAAATGCCAACGTGGAGCCTCTAAAGAGTTGTAGTTTGGATTCCACTTTTCACTATGTTCCAAGGTTCCCTAGCTCAACTATACCTTCAATTTTATTTTTTGGCCAAAAGTTTCAGTGAAAACATTTTCAGGTGAAATTTTATGGTTTTCTATTTTTCACAGAAGAGTCTAAATTTTCTATGGGGGGAAAATCATTTTTCCAACTAGTCATAGTAAATATTTCTTTAACTCAGTTCTACAAATAAAGAAACTAAGGTTCAGGATCGTTGAGAAACTTGCCCAAAGTTTCACACTATCAGCAGCAGTACTACGATTGAAACATAGGTATCCTGAACTTCAGTCCCCTGCCTGACGCACTAAAACCACACAGTTTAAGTCAATTAACCTCCCAGGGCCTAATTCTTCACTATCTTGGCACCTTATGCAGTCAGTCACCCAGACAAAATGAGTGCAATATTACACCACTTTGCATTCACTTCATGCAGGTAAAAAATGCAACCTCTGCAACCACAGAGGTGGGGGTCTTTGTCTGACCTGGCAGGAAATAAGGGGCAGTGGCTCCATTAAGGGCTCCCCTTCCCTCAGGGACTAGGGGGTTGCCAGCAGCGAAGGAATCCCCCAATCAGGTGGGTGGGGCTCATGTAAACCATTGGCCCCTGCACACCTCGGGGAGGTTATCAGGGCCACCCAGAGGATTCAGGGGGCCTGGGGCAAAGCAATTTTGGGGGCCCCTTCCATAAAAAAAAGTTGCAATATTATAGAATACTATATTCTCGTGGGGGCCACTGCGGGGCCCGGGGCCTGGGGCAAATTTCCCCACTTGCTCCTCCCCCCTCCCCCCCGGGCAGCCCTGGAGGTTATATAAACGCACTCCCTCCAGTCTGAGACCCATCTCACACTCAAATTAACAGCTTCCATCCTCCCACCCTGCGATTAGCACAGGACAGGTATTTTGTTTGTTTGCTTTGTCTGCTGTGGTCATTTGGCTAGTTGCCTTTCAGGGGACTGAGAAGTAATTTTTCCCTCACCATCAGATTGGTCAGGGAGGAGTGGGTTTTTTCATTTTCCCTACAGCAGCTCAGGGATTCAGTGGGTAGGTCATGAGTTAAGGTTCAAGATGTCGCAATTTAGCAAGTCACAGTGCAGGTACTCATTCCATGGAGGGTCTGGTTCACTGATAAACTGGAATTGGAAGTAAACTTAGGAGAAAGCATCCTCTAAAGAAGCTGCGGAATGAGGTTGGGACCCCAGTGACTGGTACAGCAAGGAGACAACCCCCTTTCTCCAGCCCCTTCACCCTCATATCGACAAAGGGATCCTAACAATGGTCTGGGGACAAGAAGTAAAAAGGTGGAGGGCTGATGGCAATGATAGAAATGATTAAAGAAGGCATCATGATCTGCACTGTATTAATTATTGCTCGAGTGTTCCCAGATGAGTTAAGTTAATAAAGTTGCAGCCTAATTAAAATCACTTGCATCTTGCCTTTCTTCATGCATGTCTGAGAGAATGACTCTAAGAAATGCTGTGCAGTGGAGAATCAGTCCTTCTGGTTTTATCATCTATAAACCAGGTATAATACTACTGATGGTTATAGACAACAGCTGTTGAAATGTCTGACAGAATACCACTATTTTGCCTGCCAAAATATCCAGCTTTCTTCCAAGTGTAAATAAAGCCCTTCTAATGGCTCCTATCTCCAGAACATTTACTGTATGGACACAAATTCTGAGCATGACCGTTCTTTCAGAACGCATACTCCATGTTGGGGATACTTATCAGTACGTCCAAGTTGTGTTGCTGATAGGCGCTCACTCTCAGAAGAAATAATTCCAAGGTTTTAATGTGGAGGTGAAGACAAGGGACTACCTTGAGGAAAGAAGGCAGCCAAAGAGAGACATCTCCCACAAAATGAATATTGATGAGAAGCCTGGGAACCCCCAGACAGCTGCTTTAATTTTGGTCTGCCTCTCTGCAAAACAGTAAAGCACTGGTGGGCAACCTGCGGCCCATCAGGGTACTCTGCTGGCAGGCTGCCAGACAGTGTATTTACATTTGCACGGCTGCCCACAGCTCCCAGTGGCTGCGGTTCGCTGTTCCTGGCCAATGGGAGCTGCAGGAAGTGGCAGCCAGCATGTCCTTGAGGCCCGCACCACCTCCTGCAGCTCCCATTGGCCGGGAACGGCGAACCGCAGCCACTGGGAGCTGCGGGCAGCCGTGAAAATGTATACAAACTGTCTGGTGGTCTGCCAGCAGATTACCCTGACGGGCCGTAGGTTGCCCACCACCGCAGTAAAGCCTTTCCAATGACTGTGTAGAACTGGGTACCCACATGGATGTGACTCCAGGCGGAGGTTAGCGAACTCTTTCCAGGGCTCATAATTAGACACAAGACCCAGAACAAGATTAGGGTTTGGGACACTGCTGATTGCATCTCTTGGAGAGAACTGCCCTAGACTAGCCAGTCAGTGAGATTTAATATGATTCCCTTTTTCCCGAGGGATTTGTTCAAGGTAATTCTTACCTTATCCAGTAATTGTAGAATAGGGCATCTATATCTCTGTAGAGAATTTTTTTTTCCAGACACCTGTATCATCAGAACTAGACTCCAGTCATTTAGGAGTCTTCTGAGTAGTGACTTTCAATGCCACGTTTCTAATTCCTAAGGAAACATACCCACAGACCCTGCTAGAATTTTTCCTATCCACTTTTGGTTGTCATTGACCTCTGCTGTGTCAGTTATACCTATGTACATCTGTACCTTCACTGACAATGAACTGAGGTCACAATCATGTTCATATGAACATGCACAAATTGAAATAAACACAGCTGCATTTATTTCAGTGATTGTACATTCAGATAAGGATATTAGTGATTACTTCAGGGTAATACATGTGTTCTTTCATACTGGCAATGATATTGCTATTCTTTGTTATTTTTTCCCCTCTCTTTTTTTCCAGGTGGAAAACTTTTGACAGAGCCAGGAGAATGGAAACTGGAAAATTCTTATGAGTGCAAGGAACAAATAAAAATCATTCAATGCATGCTCATAAATGTCTGAACCAGATTTGCTCAAATAGCAAACATGGAAAATTTTCAGCCCAAAATTTGAAAGCTTGATGAAATTGTAAGCAACTGAAAAAGAATATTTGAGGCTAGATACCAAAAATGGATATGCACAGACACAGTTGCATATAGTTCCATATGCAGGATCTAGACCTCAGAATGGTAATGTTTCTGCAACTTCAACTATACGCATGTCTCTGCTCCCACCTAACCACCCCACCACATTATAATTCTGCATTAATATTCCTACATTAATTGTTCTCACATTAATATCAGCTCCATAAATCATTAACACGGATTTCCCAGAACTTGAGATATTTGAGTAAGGCCATATCTGTTAGCAGGTATCACTTAAGCAGTAAGCACCCAGACTGGTTTTTGTAAAAATGTCTTCCACACTGTATCCTGTTTAGATATATAAAAGGTTAACATTAGTTCCATTTACAATGCTGAACTAGCAAAAAAGAAATTAATTTGGCATTACAGCAGCAACATCAATTTCCCATGTAACTTTAGTAATGCATTTACTGGAAAGAGATTAATATCAATTCCATAAATCATTCACATGCATCTTCCGGAGTTTGAGACATCTGAGTAATGTCATATATGTTAGCTGATATCACTTTGTGCATACTACATCCATTAATCTATGCCTCGGGACATACAGTAGTTGTCATTAAAAAATATAAAACTTTTTAAAAAATCAATCTTCCTGTTCTTAATTTTTGTGACTGCTAACCTGCAGTAGGTTCAAATGTATTTCTACTCTTGATAGAGTAACACTGATCTGCACTGGCAACCTACATTTTCAGAAAAATGAAACATTTGTTAAATTATTCCCATTGGTAGTAACAACCATTTAATCTCTACATTTGAAGTTCAGCACCAGCAACCCCAAAATCTAAAACAAAGACTATGTCTACACTTATGGCAGCATGTAGAGTACTGCATGTCCCTCAGCATGGGTATACATAACAATGGAGACAGTAAGACAATGCCAAAACCTTAGGCCTGGTCTACACTAACCCCCCAAATCGAACTAAGATATGCAACTTCAGCTACGTGAATAACGTAGCTGAAGTCGACGTACCTTAGTTCGAATTTACCGCGGTCCAGACACAGCAGGCAGGCTCCCCCGTCGATGCTGCGTACTCCTCTCGCCGAGCTGGAGTACCGGCGTCGACGGCGAGCACTTCCAGGATCGATTTATCGCGTCTAGACAAGACGCGATAAATCGATCCCAGAAGATCGATTGCTTGCCGCCAAACCAGCGGCTAAGTGTAGTCTGACATACCCTAAGGGTATATACCCTACATGGCTCTTTAGACACCCAAGCACTGCCTCCCACATTTACACTGCTATTATTAGCAGTGTAATATCCTGCTGCCTCCCCACTGTAGAGTCTTTCCCCACCCCGGGGAAAGACTCTGGCAGCAGGGAAAGGCTCTGATCACCGCCAGGGAGCTGCTAGAGCCTTTCCCAGTCCCTCCCACCCAACTCCCACCATAAAATTTCACTGCTGTGTACAGTTACACGTACCCTACATGCTGCTGCCAGTGTAGACAAGGCGAAAGTGTTTAATAAACCAGTACACCTTGATGGTACAAAAGTAAACTGCAAACAGACATCATTTTCAGAAATATACAAAGGAACTTTTACTACATTTTCTGTAGTTTATATGAATATTTTCATAAAAATGAAGGCCCAAAACTCATCTCTTAAAATAATTATTCTCAGCTAGCCAATGATACATATAGATGCTACTTACTAAAAGAGAGGAAATCTGGGCTGGGAATTAGTTTCTGCTCCAAAAGGCAGCTTGGAATAGTAATAATGGTGTTTAAAACACAGCTGATGGAGAGCAACTTTAACAGGTATCAGACAGATGGTGGTTTTTCACTTTTTTATGACTATGAATGTGCCTTTGTGATCTTTGCTGTTTTGTTTTATCTCTATCATAGGACAGGATTCTACTACTATTGAAATCAATGGGAGTTTTGCCATTCACTTAAATGGGAGCAGAACCTGAAAGCTTAGTGCTTTACAGGCATGGGATCACATTGCAATAAGACGCTAGTTATGAAGGCGATCCCAATTTTTGTCTGCTGTGGATTCAGTATTTCTTTGAGCATTATAGCCTTTTGTATGATGTGCCTGATTTTAGTTTTCAGATTTAAATGTTTGTATAAGTGGAAGACCTTCATTTCAGAAAATATTTTGACAATTGAGACCCACAATAACAGGTAACCACATGTGCTTTACAAGTTCACTATCCTAAAGAGAGTTATAGGTTGACATCTAACTTTGAAATAACAGAGGGTCAGATAATTAGAGCCCTGCAAATCCACGGATATCTACAGACCATTTTTGCAGATTGCCGCTCAGATGCTGATACAAATTTTGTAACTGTGCAGGGCTCTGCAGCACACACTCACCCAAACAGAGCGGCTGTTACCCAGCCCTCCAGCTCAGCTCTCTGAATCACACAGCAGTGGGCTGCAATATGTGGCAATAGCCCGTTGGGCATTCTGGGAGTTGTAGTCCGCAGCTTGCTCGGACGAAGGAGGTAAACTACAATTTCCAGGAGAGAATGAGCCAAGTGCCATTTTGAAAGAGGTGTGGTTGTACTTTAAGCTAGCAGGTGGCAATGCACGTCAATGCAGTTGCAACCATTTACAACAGGTCTGAGTTTCTCCCCAAAAAGTATTGTATATGTTAACTTAGTTTTGAACTATAGAAGGGTATTTAAAAGTTTAACAAAATTAAGTAAATCTAATGAAGTGGATCACTTGATACAAAGTAGATTATAACTTGCTCCAGCTGATTAATATCATTTGCACTTCATCTTCATTGCACTTTTTATCAACTTGTTAATGCAAAATATATCTGAATATATACACTTGTCCTGTAGAACAAGAAAAGACTCACCCAGTATTTGTCAGTAATTTATACGATAAGGTGGTGGTACACCAATTAATGCAATAAAAATCATATTTACAGTAATTAAAGGTTGAATCTGAAATTTTACAAAACTTTAGTTAATTATGACCTCTTGAACACAGATCACAATGAACAACCTACCCAGTGATAACATTTTTGTTATAAAAGAGGATGGAAGATTTAATGACTCTTGGCAGAGTTCCACATTCTGGTTTAAATGAGAGTAAAAGCAGAGAGCAGCTTCATTTTTAATTTCAAGAAACATATTACATTTTTAACACTTAAACAGCATAACAGGAGACTAACATGCACAAATACACATTTTTAAAAAGCTTCTGAAAAGTCCATTTACCATTGTGAATATTTTTGCATCAGACCTGAGATACATGTCCCTCTGTGGGACAACTTCATTCTTTCAATTGTCAAAAATGAACATAAAAGGAAACAAAATACTTCACGGCCAATTTTAACACCGTTGTTCGTGGAAATCAATTTCTGATTTAGCTGGGACTGCGGCAGATATACTAGATACAGCTATGTCAAAATAACAGAACAGTCCAGACATGGAGACCAAAATTTCTAAAAGTAGATGCCTAGAGTTAGGCTCCGACATCCATATTTGATTACCTAAACTAGAGGACTGTTTTTCAAAAGTTACACAAATAATAATGGGGGATTTCAACTAATCCTGTATTAATTGGATACATGCACCCTCAGGATGGGATGCAGAGATAAAGTTTCTAGACACCATAAATGACTGCTTCATGAGCAGCTAGTCCTGGAACCCACAAGGGGAGAGGCAATTCTTAATTTAGTCCTAAATGGAGCATAGGATCTGCTCCAAGAGGTGAATATAACTGAACTGCTCGGTAATAGCGACCATAATATAATTAAATTTAACATCCTTGTGAGAGGTGGGGGAAACCAAAGAATCTCACCACAGTAGCATTTAACTTCAGAAAGGGGAACTACACAAAAATGAGGAAGCTAGTTAAATGGAAATTAAAAGATACAGTCACAAAAGTGAAATGCCTGCAAACTGCATGGAAATTTAAGAACACCATAATAGAGGCTCAAATTAAATGTAAATACCCCAAATTAAAAAACATCATAAGAGGACCAAAAAAGTGGCACCATGGCTAAATAACAAAGTGGAAGAAGTGGTTAGAGGCAAAAAGGCATCCTTTAAAAACTGGAAGTTAAATCCTACTGAAGAAAATAGAAAGGAACATAAACTCTGGCAAGTCACGTGTAAAAGTATAATTGGGCAGATCAAAAAAAATTTGAAGAGCAACTAGCCAAAGACTCAAAAATTAACAGCAAAAAAACCATTTTAAGTGCATCAGAAGCAGGACCCCTGCTAATCAGTGGGGCCACTGTACAATCAAGGTGCTAAAGCTGCACTCAAAGAAGATAAGACCATTCTGAAGGAGCTAAATGAATTCTTTGCGTCGGTCTTCAATGCAGAGGATGTGAGGGAGGTTCCCACACCTGAGCCATTCTTTTTAGGTGACAAATCTGAGGAAATGACCCAGAACGACATGTCAATAGAGGTGGTTTTGGAACAAATTGATTAATTAAACAGTAATAAGTCACCAGGACCAGATTGTATTCACCTCAGAGTTCTGAAGGAACTCAAATATGAAATTGCAGAACTGTGAAATGTAACCTATCATTTAAATCAGTTTGTGTACCATATGACTGGAGAATAGTTAATGTGACACCAATTTTTTAAAAAGTCTCCAGCTGCAATCCTGGCAATTGCAGGCCAGTAAATCTAACTTCAGTACCAGGCAAATTGGTTGAAACTATAGTAAAGAACAGAATTATTAGACACATAGATGAACATGATTTGTTGGGGAAGAGTCAACACTGCTTTTCTAAAGGAAAATCATCCCTCATTAATCTATTGGAATTCTTTGAGGAGGTCAACAGGTATGTGAACAGGGGTGATCCACTGGATATAGTGTGCTTGGACTTTCAAAAATCTTTGACTAGGTCCCTCCATAGACTCTTAAGTAAAGTAAGTAGTCATGGGATAAGAGGTGAGGTCATCTACTGGATCAGTAACTGGTTAAAAGATAGGAAACTAAGGATAGGAATAAATGGTCAGTTTTCACTATGGAGAGAGGTAAATACTGCTGTCCCCCAGAGAGCTGTACTGGGACTTAAGTTCCCTGTAAGCTGCGTGGCCACGCAAGCAGCCTATTTAGCTACAAGTAGGCGCTTAGGGAACCTGCCTGGCCAGGACCTGCCGCAGCCAGGGAAGAGGCACCCCTTCCCCGGCCCCAACCTAGCCTGGCCCCCAACCTGCCGTGGCTGGGAGAGAGGTGCCCCTCCCCCAGCCCCCAACCTGCTGCGGTTGGGGAAGGGGCGGCCTGAACCCAGCCTGGACCTACTGCGGCCGGGGCACCCCTCACCCGGCCCCAACTCAGCCTCGGACCTGCTGTGGCTGGAGGAGAGGCAGTCCGAACCCAGCCCTGGCCCGGACCTGCCATGGCTGGGACACTCCTCTCTTGTCCCCTGGCCCCAACTCAGCCCCTCCCCCAGCCCAGACATGCCGTGGCACCCCTCCCCAGGCCCAGAACTGCCACGGCCAGGGGAGGGTCACCTATCCTGCGGCCCCAGCCCCAGAGCGGAGAAAGGCACCTTTCCCCCCCAGCCCAGGTGCTGCTGTGAGGAATGAGAGCTGGGGGGAGGAGAGAAAGCTGGGGGGAATCCTCGCTCCCCACCGCAGCCCAAGAGCACCTCCTGCACCCCAAACCCCTCATCCACAACCCCATCCCAGAGCCTGCATCCCCTCGCTCCCCGCCCAGCCCTGAGCCCCTCATCCCCAGCCCCACCCCAGAGCCCGCACCCCCAGCCAGAGCCCTCACCCCCCCACACACTCCAATCCTCTACCCCAGCCCTGAGCCCCTCATCCCCGGCCCCACCCCAGAGCCCACACCCCCAGCAGGAGCCTTCACACCCCTGCACTCCAACCCTCTGCCACAGCTCTGAGCCCCATCCCACACTCCAAACCCCTTGGCCCCACCCCCACCACATGAATTTTGTTATGTGCACCAATATGGAGGTGATGTGTGATACATGTGTGGGAAAAATTAAAGGGAACACTGACTGCGACCAGTGCTATTCAACATATTCATAAATGATCTGGAAAAAGGGATGAACAGGTAGGTGGTAAAATTTGCAGATGATACAAAATAAGTCAAGAGGTTTAAGTCCAAAGCAGACTCCAAAGAGTTACAGAGAGATCTCAAAACTGGGTGACTGGGCAACAAAATGGCAGATGAAATTCAATGTTGATAAATGTAAAGTAATGCACACTGGAAAACAATCCCAACTACACATACAAAATGATGGGATCTAAATTAGCCCTTACCACTCAAGAAAGAGATCTTGGCGTCACTGTGGATAGTTCTCTGAAAACGTCCACTCAATGTGCAGCAGCAGTCAAAAACACTAACAGAATGTTAGGAACCATTAGGAAAGAGATAGCTACTAAGACAGTAAATATCATCATGCCACTATATAAATCCAGGGTATGCCCACACCTTGAATACTGCGTGCAGTTCTGGTCACCCCATCTTAAAAAAAAAACATTAGAATTGGAATAGACACAGAGAAGGGCAACTAAAATTATTAGGGGTATGGAACGGCTGCCATATGAGGAGAGATTAAAAAGACTGGGACTTTTCAGCTTGGAAAAGAGACAACTAATGGAGGATATGATAGAGGTCTATAAAATTATGAATGGTGTGAAGAAAGTAAATAAGGAAGTGTTTTTTTTATTCCTTCACATAACACAAGAACTCTGGGACACCCGATGAAATTAATAGGCAGAAGGTTTAAAAACAAACAAAAGAAAGTACTACTTCACGCAATGCACAGTCAACTTGTGGAACTCATTGCCAAGAGATGTTGTGATGGCCAAAACTATAACGGAGTTCAAAAAAGAATTAGGTAAGTTCATGGAGGATAGATCCATCAATGGCTATTAACCCAGATGGTCAGGAAGGCAACCCCATGCTCTGGGTGTCTCTATCCTCTGACTGCCATAAGCTGGGAGTGGACACAGGGGATGATCACATGATGACTGCCTGTTCTGTTCATTCCCTCTGAAGCATCTGGCATTGGTCACTATCAGAAGACAGGATACTAGGCTAGATGGACCATTGGTCTGACCCAGTATGGCTGTTCTTATAAGCACAACTTAGCATCAGTGCAGCCCATCTACATTAGGGATTTGCACCTGTGTAATTAAATGGACAACCAATGAAATTTTTTTAATGTGGACACGGACAAACTTTATTAACAAACAGGAAGACAAGTATAAAAGAACATTCTCTAATTTGCTATGGCCTTGTCTACACTAAAGGGAAAAGTCGACCTAAGCTATGCAATTTGAGTTTTGTGAATAGCATAACTCAAATCAACGTAGCTTAGATCTACTTACCGCGGGGTCCACACTACTCCCTTTACTCTTCTAGATCAGGTGGAGTACAGGATTCTATGGGAGAGTGACTGGCGGTCGATTTAGCGGGTCTTCACTAGACCCGCTAAATCAACCCCTTTGCATCAATCGCCACAGCATCAATCCTCAGGTAAGTGTAGACAAGCCCTATATCTACAGAAAAACCACTAGGGGAGCTCTGTTACTCATTAGGATTATAAGAATTACCATACTGAATCAGATCAGTGGTTTAATTAATCCAGTGCCCTGTCTCCGACAGTGGCCAGTGCAGCTTCTTTAGATGAAAGTACAAGAAAACCTGTAGTAGGCAGAATGACCTGCCCCGAGGGAAAATTTCCTCCTAACCACTACAAGTTGGAGGTTGGCTTATGCCCTGAACAATGATGGTTTATATCTCTGCTAGAACTTTTTTTTTTTAAATATTTACTATTAGACCTCTGGATATTCTTGTTATCCATATAAAAGTCTGAACATTTTTAATTCTGCTAACCTCTTTGCCTCAATGATATCTTGTAGCAATGGGTTCCATACTCTAATTATGCATTGTGTATAAAAGTATTCCCCTTTATTATTTTAATTTTATTGACTGTCCCTTTGAAATGTATTATGAGAAAGTGTGAATAGAAGTTCCCACCATTCCTTTAATATACTATTAATTTTTTTGTGTACTTTTATCATGCCCCCTTACTAATCTCTTCACTAAAATGAACAGTGCAGATCTTTTCAATCTTTTTATATGAGAGTTTTTCCATGCTCCTAATCATTCTCATCCAAATCAAGCTGAGCTGCTAAGATCTCACACACTGTCCTTAACACAGGGATAGATTTACTCACATTGCAAGGAAACCACAAGGTACTGAATTCAGAAAGTCCAAAATATTTGTTTTTCCATAATTAAGCTACTATGCAGAATGTATTTGATGCTGCAAAGATAGTGAAATAGAGAAATTCCTTTCCAATTTATTTCTACCAAAGATTTCCTACAAAGATTCAGACTGACTAGAAGAGGTGCAAACACGTCTAAAAAACATATCACCAAAGTCCAAACAGGCCGTCCTGCCAAAGCACGTTGATTAAAATGGATATGATACTAACCATACACAAATTATTTTCAAGTGTTTATTATAAAGGGCCAGATTTTTAAACTGTCCTCCAGTTTTATCGCCAAAATTATTTGCATCTAAATTTTACATGTACTTTCATGTAACGGGCACTGCAAAAACAGAAGCCTAATTAAGGGGGTGGTAGAAAATTTGGTCCTAAATGTCCACAGTTTCTTTGCAAAGTATTTAGGCTCACATTTTCAAATTTAGGTGCCTAAAATTAGGCACCTAAATCCACATTTAAATATCTAAATAAGTTAAATGTTTTCCAACGTTTCCCCTACAATTCCTGTATCTGTGGGAGACATATAAGAGGACTAACCAGACATTACAATGTAGTTAACAATACCACACTAACAGAAGATGGTACATATAATCCATTGTCATGGGTTTTTTCCCTCTCTAATCTGTTATTTTACCAAGGCCAGAAGGTGCTTCTGTGCAGGAATCTCGATTGGTATTATTCACTTAACCAAGGAATTAGCTGACCAGCTACTGACACCAACTGTTGGTGGGACTCTGGTATTAAACCTTCAGTGGAGTAAAAACAAGATTTTGAACTGTTAAATGTACTGACTCCAATCTGGAGATGACTAAAGTGAGAAAGTGTATTTCGTCATGATAATAGAGAGATTCTCAGGCAATTCAAAGAGGATTGCTCTGTATGGAACACTGGATGTTTTAGGAATCACTGCTTATATAATCTGAAGGTATTGGAGAGCACCATAACCATAGTATACTGATGTTCCTTGATAGAGGTAATGAGAGAAATTACATCTGAAAGGGCTAGGAGCATTTCCTGTTCAGATTACACCTCATAGACTATGGGGTTCTCTCCTTTCTATACACTATCTTTTGTGTGCAGAGTTGTTTTCTAATCCTAGAAGAGCATGTCAGCATTGGACCTGAGGTAAGAAAACTATCGTTATGGGAATACTCTGTCCACGTAGATTTTCCTGGCTGAGGAGGTAACTTGTTTCTCCTTCTGTAATAAGGGATTTGGTTCAGCCTGAAAGAAGGTTTATGCTCCTCTCTCTCTCTGGACGTCTCATCTCCCATCCATTAGCCATAGGCCAAGAGAGCTTCCGGGTGGGAGACCACAGCAATGAACACTGTTTTTTTCATTTTTTGCATTTTTCCTCTGGGCCTCCTGCTTCTCCTTTAGCTTATCTTGTATCCTGATCTATGCAAGGGAGTGGCTGCTAAAATTGGTCAGTTAATCATATCCATGCTGATGAAGGATTGCACCTATGTTTCTCATTCTGCCAGGCAAGGGGTGAAAGGTGTCCAAGAGGGACTGGTATCCTTCTCTTGGATCTTGCACTGACGCCTTCTCTTGTGATGACAGGGAGGAACGTTGAAGTGAAATCTACTTGATTCTTGACACTGAATCCTCTTCATAGTAGTCTGAATAAGCAGATCAATCCCAAAATTGTGGAAATGAATAGGAAGTTAGGTTTTGGGTATTGACTGGACATTCTGCTTTCAGCCACTTCTGAGAGAGAAAATTAAAAAACTTGCAACTGCTGTCTCTAAGATGAAAAATAGGAAACTGAGCTCCAGAGGCAGGTAGGCAAGGCCAGCAAGAAAAAAAGGAGTCTGCAGACATTAATTAGCTCAGCTGTCTACTATGATGAATAATGGAGAGAGCAACCCAAACACTATGGAGCAGTGTCTTGGCACAGAACTCGAACCAGTGAATCAGAAAAGCCACACACACTTCCAGTGTGGCCTCCAGATCCATGCTGATCTTTGAAATAATTTAGACTCCAACCATAAAATGCCTGAAATATGTACTCCTGGGTTGTGTTGAAGAGGCCAGGTACACACTCCAAGTTACCTTGAAGAACATTCATACATCAAAGTCCTGTCTTGATACAATCAGGAAGATATTGTTGATACAGTGAGAGCAAACCCATCCTTTCCCCACGAGTCATGTGCCTCTGATAGGCTCCCAACCTTTATTGGCCCAGATAGGTGAAGGATGAACATGGTAGAACATCACAGTGCTGATAATCCACTGGACCAGCTCTGGATTGATAGTTTGATCTATTAATGGAGGGCAGAAAAGAGAAACTACAATTAATCTAAATATTATTTTTCATCTAACCTGTAGGATTTCAAAAGTGAAAGTTATTTTATTTTAGCTGATCATATGCACAGATAACCACACTACTGCTTCACCCTGAAATTACTGCACTGGTTCCCAATGAAACTGGTATCCCCCTAAAATTATCTTATGTTATTTAACAAACAATAGTAAAATGGCATCAGAAAATCTATATTCTCACTGGGCTATAGCTAGGATAATACAGTGGCAGACTTAAAAAAATGTCTAGTGGTTTGAGAGATATTATTACTACTAGAGAAAGGATGGCACAGCGGTTAGCATACTAGCCTGGGCTATCGGTGACCCAGCTTCAGTTTCTGCTCTATCACTGATACCTTTGTCATCTTGGACAAGTAATTTAGTCTCTCTGTCCTCAGTTCCCTATTTTTTAAAAATGAGATAACAGCAATTCCCTACTACAGAGGTGCGTTGTGAGGTGTCACTGGAGTTCCTACCCCATGGCACCCTCTAGCTCTCGGCCGGGACCGATCTCTCACCTCGTCTTCTCATCTGCAGTCTCACCAGTCCAGTTATAACAGACTGAGCCCTCCAGATGAACCCTGGATAGACTGTCCCTTCCAAGGGTGTCAGAAAACACAACAAAATAAACAGATTGCCCCATGGGTATGGTAAAGCTCACATCCTTCAAAGAGGCTTTGAATCAACTGTGGCCCCAGCTGTAAGGCCCCACAGCTCTAGAACCCAAGCCTGCAGATCTACCAGGAAGCTGACACCTCCAGTTTGCCACCCAGCAGCAGCTGTAACCAGTTTGCACTCCACTTCCCATGACCCACTGTGGACACAGACCACGCAAAGTTCCACCTCAAGGGTTTGACAGACAGCAGCATCATGGCTCCAGATTGTCTCCCTGCTCTGTATAAGTCCTAGGGGCATTCCAGGTAGTGTCCAGGCAACGGTGCAGATCTCCTGTAGCTGCCATGACCTTTCCTGTTCCTTGCTCCTGAATTCCTGGCTTTGACCTTGGCTTGATTTGGACTTTGCCTCCTGACTTGGACCCTAAAACCTCACTCAGACTCTGACCATTGGTATCAACCTGGCCTGGAACCTGATTACAAACTCCTCAGCAACTCCAGCCTCAGGTTTGTCCCTGCTCTGACCCTTGGCCCTCACTGCCCTTGTTGGGATGCTGACACCAGCCAGGGTCATTAGATAACAAGGACAATCCTATCTCAAGTGGGAAAGCGTCAGGCCCTCCCTTCCTCCAGAGTGGGAGCCAGCTCTTGCTCTGGGAGCTGCAGACTGCGGATCTGCTCTCCTTCCTGATCTGCCACCAACTGAGCGGGGTTTTCCTCTTTTAAGCTCCTCCTTCAAAATCTGATCTCTCTCACTGGTGAAGTGGGGGGGGGGGAGATGTGACCCTTGATGAAGGGGTTGGAAACTGGGTTGGGTAAATACACTATGATGCCAACATCATAACATTGTACAAAAACAAAGGAGACTAGAGTGATTGCAACAGCTATAGAGGAATTTCTCTCCTTAGTGTTACTGGCAAGGCATTCACATGAGTCATTCTTAAAAGCCTACAAGTTCTTGCTGAATGTGTATATCCAGCAAGTCAGTTCAGCTTCCCTGTCAGTAGATCAGCTATCAAGATGGTCTTCACACTACAGCAACTTCAAGAAAAGTGTCAAGAACAACGAAAACCTCTCTACATGGCTATCATAGATGTCACAAAGGCTTTTGACTTGGTCTGCAGAAAGGGCATTTTCCAGATGCTAGAGAATTAGTTGTCCTCCAATCTTCCTCAGTCTGATTTGATCCTTCTGTGATAGTATAAAAGCAACAGTCCAGTAGGATGACGATCAATCTGACAGTGGTGTCAATCAGGAATGTGTTTTGGCACCAATCCTCTTCGGTATATTCTTTTCTCTGCTGCTTCATCATGCTTTCTCATCTAACACCAAAGGTATATGCCTCCATGCAAGATCAATGGAAAACGTTTCAACACTGCATATCTAAGAGCAAAAAGCATCATCAAAATCTGCTGATAAGAACTTCTTTTCACTGACAACACAGTACTCACTGCACACAGTGAAAAAGAAATCCAGCAACTTTGCAATAGCTTTGTGCTAGCTTGTGATGAATTTGGATTAATCATCAGTCTAAAGAAGACAATGATTACAGCACAAGGTGTGTTTGTCTGCACCAGAAGTTTCAATAGTTAATATCTCGCTACAAGTAGTGCACAAGTTCCGCTCTCTGGGATTGACTATATTAGATAACTTAGTTGTAGATGACAAGCTTAATTCTCACATCAGAAAGGCAGCTACTGTATTTGGCCAACTGACCAAACACGTATGAGATAACAGGAACCTATCACTGAACATCAAGATATGAGTCTACCAGACTTGCATTCTGAGCATGTTATTGTATGTTGGTGACACCTAGACCACCTACAGCAGGAATGAGAGGAGGCTAGGCACCATCCACACCCACTGTCTTTGCTGATTTCTAAATATCAAATGGGAAAGCCAAAATTCCTGACTCTTCAAGTATTTGAGAAAGCAAAAATGCCAAGTTTAATCACTATTCTCAAAACAGACATCTCTGTTGGCTTGGCTATCTGCACTGGACGATGAAGGATGCATTCCAAAGGATCTCTTGTATAAAGAACTTGCAGATGCTTCAAGGCCAGTGGGCTGACTCAGGTTTAAGAAGATTTGAAAGAGGGTCGTCCAAACTTTTAACATCAACTCTGCAAGCTGGGAGACACTGCTAGCAATAGGTTGCATTGGAGTGCTATGGTGGCCAGAGAGATCAAGAGTCTGATAAGAGGTGGTTGAGAGAGAGGAAAGCGAAAAGAGTAAGAGGAAAGCACAGCAGGCCTCAAGTGCTAGCAATGCACTGGCTTCATCCTCTGGACCTGTGCCCTATGTCTGCACTACTTGTGGCCAGGACTGTTGCTTGAGAATTGGACTTTTTAGCCACTGACAATGCTATGGTAACTGAACTGCTTTGCCGCTTACACCATAGCTTTTCGAGATGGACAGATGCTTATTACTGTTACTAACTACATCAGGGGTTGGCAACCTTTCAGACGTGGTGTGCCAAGTCTTCATTTATTCACTCTAATTTAAGGTTTTGCGTGCCAGTAATACATTTGAACGTTTTTAGAAGATCTTTCTATAAATCTATCATATATAACTAAACTATTGTTGTATGTAAAGTAAATAAGGTTTTTAAAATGTTTAAGAAGCTTCATTTAAAATTAAATTAAAATGCAGAGCCCCCCGGACTGGTGGCCAGGACCCGGGCAGTGTGAGTGCCACTGAAAATCAGCTCGCGTGCCGAACCATAGGTTGCCTACCCCGAACTACATTAAAGATTGTGAGGTACTGTACTCAGACACTATGGTGACTGATGCCATAAAAGTATCTAAAATAGTTCTGGTATTCACTCATTAAGTAAATACAACTTACAGCAAAAGAATCTATCAAATAGAAGAAACTTTAAGCTCCTGGAGGTTGGAGCTTTGTTTCCTGAATTGTATTAAAAATGTCACTATACCTCTACTAATTATAATGCCTATACATATTTGTCACCGTTCTTTAGCACAAAAAATGAAAAACATTCTAAAAATGAAAGTAAAAGAAGTAACATTTCAGCTACATTTGCTTAACTTTCTCTGTCTACAGGTTTGATGTCCCTTTCCTGTTCTGGAAAGACTTCTCATCTCTTGTCCCTAATTCTGTAATATAATATGAACTGCTTTTTGCAAAGTTACATTGCGTTTATTATCTAATAAAATATTTAATAAATCCTTCATATCTTGTAACCAACAGACCTATAGTAGTTTTAAGGGAGCTGGGAATCTCAGGTTTCAATAAAATGCCTTTATTTAATAATATCAACAACATAATAGGTAAAACAGGCTTCTGTCTCAGTGGGAACCCCTTAACTCTATCTGTCTCCATATCTTTCCTTAGTCTACCTCCTGTTACATACCTGCTGGGTCCACAATTAATACCACAGGACCATTTTAAAATCAATAAGAATTTTATAATATTTACTGCACAGCAGATAGGAAATTCCAAGAGGATGAATTGCGTTGAGCTATTACCTCTACTAAAGTGGCACTCAAGGTTCTGACATGCTATTGCACCACACATGTTGCATCTTAATGGTTAACTAATGGTGTTGCATTGCTAGAAGGGAGCAGAATATTTTACCACTATCAATAATCATCTGAAGTATCCTATAATTCATCTATCATCTGCCTTCTATCAAATTGTCAAAATCCATACATTAAGTATGAATGCTGCTACCTCTTGCAAGGAATTAATTTTTTTAAAGTTTAAGAATAACTTTAATTCCAATTTCTAAAGAGTGGAATTAAACACTCATCTAATTATCAACATTTTAACTTCATAGAACTGGGTTCTATTGATCCTTTTCATTCCACAGTAATTTAACACAATATAATGATTTTCTCAGCTTATACCGATTAGTTTAATAAATTATACTGCCATTTTCTGATTCTAGAATCATAAACTTATAACAATTATCAAATAACAGTTTATATACTCTAAAGACACATACTCTACATTTATTAAATATAGTATTTAAGCACTTTCTGAGCCTTCATAGGAATAGTTTAAAAAAAGGAGGATATTCTATATTATTCACTGTATCACTTATGCTTTTTATATAATTTTAATCAAGGGATTTAAATAATTCAATTTAATATTTATCTAAAAACTGGCAGCCAGTATTCCACCCAGAGGGACCTAATTCTTCATAAAAAGCTCATTTTATGAGACACTAGTAGTTTTGGCATTACCAGCATCTCTCACATAAACCATGCTGGAAACCATAGCTTAGCCTGCCAAATGCCTTCTGTACATATGGTGTTTAACAGTGCTGTGTGTGTCTGTAAGCTAGTAATAACAGATTTAAGACAAAATTTGGAGTCTTATGCATACATGTAACACAAAATTTTAAAATATATTATGTAATATATATACACACATGAATCGAGTTAAAATTCATCTTTAAACTAACATCCTAAATATAATATTTGTAAAAATAATTTGTCTTTCAATTTGCAGTACATTCCTTGCACCCATTGATGTTAATGGCACAGCTTCCATTAATTTGAATAGTTCAGGATTAGGCCATTAGAGCCTTTAATAAGACTTACATTTAAAGAAATTCAGTCAGGTGAAATGGGGTCAAAACTTTTAAGTTATAAAACCTAAGATCAGATAAATAAATATTCCCCTGTAAATTATGCAACCCAAACTTTGCAATATGTACTTGTGCAGGTGAACCTGAAAGTGAAATTGACAAGACATCTTTAAAATCACACTGCTTTTTAAATTAATCTAAAAGTGTTTCATTCCAAATCATTTGAAAGAATAAAAGTCAAATATGTAGGAAGGTTGTGGAATCTTCAGCACTGGAGATTTTTAAGAGCAGATTAGACAAACACCTGTCAGGGATGGTTCAGATCAGGGATCAGCAAACTTTGGCACGCAGCCCGCCAGGGTGCTTACCCTGGCGGGCCGGGCCGGTTTGTTTACCTGCTGCGTCCGCAGGTTCGGCCGATCGCAGCTCCCACTGGCCGCGGTTCGCCGCACCAGGCCAATGGGGGCTGCGGGAAGCAGCGGCCAGCAGATCCCTGGCTCCAAAGGTTGCCGATCCCTGGTTCAGATAATACTTAGCCCTGCCATGAGTGCAGGGGACTGGACTAGATGACCTCTCGAGGTTCCTTCCAGTCTTACAATTCTATGATTCTATGTACTTCCATGCTGCAACAGAGATTTCAGCAAAATCATGCTCACTTTGGGCCTGACGCAAAGGTCACTGAAGACAATGAGAAAATTTTCATTGACTTTTGTGGACTTTGAATGAGGTCTCTTATTTACATTAATAGTCCCATTGACTTCATTGAACAATCCCACTGAAGTCAATGGGACTATTCACATTAGTAAATTAAGTTGTATTTGGAACAAATCTCTTTCTCAAATTTAAGATAGAATTTATTTTTTCTGCAAAGATGCAGAGTAATATTATAAATATTTGTACAATGTCAGTTCAGTAACATATACAGTAACATTGAGGGAGCTTACCACTTTCAAAACAGGCATCAAATATAAGATGTCCTTTTTTAGGCTGTCCATAGTAACCAGCTGGGAGAACGGCATATTTGCTTACATTCCCTGCTATGATATCATCACTTCCTAGGTCACTACCTGTTACAATAAAAAAAGAAAATAAATATACGTGTATTAAACAGAAAACAAAACTATTTAAAAAGACTGAGGGATTTTTTTCCCCCAATGCTTTTGTATTTTCATTAATTGTGCATGTGCATTCATATACATGCACTTTCTTTTTAAAACATATTCCACCAAAATACTTGTTATCTTGATTATGTCATTTATTAAAGTTTCAAATATTAACAGGCCCCACCAAAGAGTACATGTAAATTCCCCCTTTAATAAAATGGCCCAAAGAAATCAACTCTCCTTAATAAACCAGAATTTCAAACAATACTGTATACGCTAACCAATGCCATTGCAGAGTGTTGCTGTGAGTGCTGTGGTACATCAGTCCCCTCTGATGTTTGGTAGTATATTAGGTTTACTGCACACTTGGGTGCAAGCACTGTAGACACTTCAAGCACTAGGCTCTTGAGGCTCGGGCTTTTGGTAGGTTCACAAAAACTCTCTCACACTTTAAATAAGCCAGATGATTTATTTACTAGAGCTATTAAATCAGGGCCAGCTCCAAGCACCAGCTTGGCAAGCAGGTGCTTGGGGCAGCCACTCCGGAGAGGGGCGGCAGGTCCAGCTACCCTGTTTCCCCGAAAATAAGACAGTGTCTTATATTAATTTTTGCTCCCAAAGATGCGCTAGGTCTTATTTTCAGGGGAGGTCTTATTTTTCCTGGAGCTTCGGGGCCTTATATTCCGGGGTGGCCTTATTATCAGGGAGGTCTTATTTTCGGGGGGATGCCTTATATTACAGCGAGAGGCAAAACTGGAAGTAGGTCTTATTTTCGGGGGAGGTCTTACTTTCGGGGAAAGACAGTATTCGGCGGCAATTCGGCGGACGGTCCCTCACTCCCGCTCGAAGCGAAGGACCTTCCGCCGAATTGCTGCTGCAGATCGCGATCGCGGCTTTTTTTTTTTTTGGCTGCTTGGGGCAGCCAAAACCCTGGAGCCGGGCTGGCCCTGTATTACATACAGTGCAAATCCCCAACAAACAATTTCTTTAAGTTACAACACAAAATGAGGTAAACACAACCAACAGCCTCTAAGGGCAGTCCTGTACAAGGATATGAAGGTGGGGCTCCTTAGGCTTAGTGCCAGAGATACTCACTCCAGGCCACCCTTCTCTTAGAGGCAATCATACAGTGGCTTGCAGATGTCTTAGCCTGAGTTAAATCTTTTGTCCAGAACCTGTGTCTGGTTCAGGCCTATCCCTACACTGACCCTACCCTCCACCAGCCGTTTGCAGAACATTCACAGATATCCATGCTATAATGCAGTGTCTAATTTCCTTATGGTCCCCTCTGACAACACTGCCCTTTCCAACGTTGTTGTGATTATGGAAACCTTCACTGGGTGGAGGTTGCATTGGTAGCACAATGTCCAGTAAAATGCCTGCAGGTTCATTACAATATGTGTGATACAGCAGGCTAAATTTTACTCTCAATTACAATGTTGCCAACTCTTATGATTTTATTGCAAATCTCATGATATTCAACTTTTTCTTAAAGCCCCAGATCCTGGATTCATGTGATTAGGTGAGAATCTCATGACCCATGATTTTTAAGGCAATCTCATAATTTTTTTTTAGGCCTGACTCATGATTTTTGAATTCTCAAAGTTGGCACTATGCGGTTATCTCAGTACAACCCGACTGATTGCAATGGGGATGCTACAAATTTTATTGAGAGCTGATTTTGGCCCAATATATTCTTTGCAGAAAAATACATGAATGCAACATTAATATCCAAAATGAACATATTTTAGATAATTATTTTTTTCCAAGGGAGCATAACTAAATCACATTGGTGTTAAATTTACACGTGTAATCCCACACACATTAAATTAGTACATTCACATTTACAACCAGTATGAGTTGAAAAGTATGTAAGATATATCTGAAATCTGCCTATTGGAGGTAGAGACCCAGGGTACTAGCTCTGGGATCCAGGAAGAGGAGAATGCTGAGGTCCAGACAGCTATGGGTCAAACAGTCCTGGATTGCTGATTAACTGAAGGTCCTGGATAATAGGGTCCGTAGGTCTAACCTGCAAGTCATTGGAAGGCCAAAGGGAACTGAAGCCCCATGCATGACACCCCTCCTTATTTCGAGAGTTCTCTGGACCCTTCCTGAGAGACTTTACTTTGGAAACTGAAAGGGCAGATTAAGCTCCCATACTCAGCCTTCCTAATGGTGACAGACTGAAACTCATAATAGTAAAATTGATGCAATACCAGGACAGAAAATCAATCCTGTGCAAAGCCTGTAAGGGATGCAAAGGGTCCTTTCAGGGCGTTGATATCTCTTTTTACCCTGATGTCTGCTTGGAAACACAGAACAAGTGGCAGCGTTTGCTCAAATTAGAAATATACTTTGCAGTAAAAATATTAAATCTGCCTCCTGATACCTTGCCAGACTGAAAGTATAGGATGGCTTCAAGCCTTAGACATATAATGATCCAGATAGACCAGCTTGATCGCCAGTGGATTTTGAAATGTTGGAGAATGCATACCAAGTTTGACACCTTCTGTTGCACATACAACTGAATATTCTTCAAATATGTGTAACCCCTTTGGGGTTTAGAGAGCATGGCCCCTTTAAATCTTTTTCCTAAGGGGGGGAAGCAGTGAGAGAAAAGAGGGAAACTCAAAGGTGTAGTGCTGGAGCTCCAGAGAGAAGGGCTGCAGCAAGCAGGACCTCGCAAAGTAAAGCAGCAGAAAACCTGCCTGAAGCCTGGGAAGGACAGGGCAGCCGATCGGGGACACCCCAGGACAGGAGCCAGGAGGAGCACTGTGCCAGGGAGAAATTGCCCGAGAAGAACTGGCCAAAGCTGGACCCAGTATCACTGCTGCCCAGAGCTGCATGGGGCTGTGAGTACTGGGGCTTGTGACTATGCATTGGAAATAAGAAGGGAGGCTGCTAGCTAGTTAAGTGGGGAGGTGGTCGCTCTGTGTGGCTTTGCAGAGAGCAGCAGACAGAGCCGCCGAGAGCGGGTTCGGGCCCCGGTGAAAAAAAAATTCGGGACGCCCAGCAAGGGCGGAGCGGCTAAACAGGGCCAACGAGAGGGAGAGAAGCTGGGCCCCAGGCCCCCTTCTGGACCGCCGGGCCCCGGTAATTTGTACCAGCTTTCCCCCCGCCCTCGTCGGTCCTGGCAGCAGAAGAGGGCACCGGAGGGGTTTGTTGGGAAAAGTTTACTGGCACCGAAGATGACCAAAAGTACCCAAGACTCACCACTGGCCCGGAACTTTGCTCAGGACTCCTGAACTCTGTGCGCAGACACATTGCTCGGTGTCTGCCCTTTCAGACTGTGCTACCACTGCGCCTATGGGGCCTTGGTTTGGATGCAACCCTGTTTTACTGCTCCCCCTATATTTCCCCTTGTTGCTTTTCTCCTCTCATCCCTCTGTAAATAAATATTTCCCTTTCTTATATCCATTGTACTTTTCCGATGGGTGGGTGTGTTCACTCTGGGGGGGTTGAAACAGGTGCCCCTGGGGTGGAAGGAATTTTTCCTGCTGCATTCCTGCGCGCACCTTCACTTGGCCAGAACTGCCTGCAGAGCAGACTCCATCTTGGCCATGAAGGCGCTAAAGTTACATATGCTTCTGTATGGGTATCAGTATATTATGGGCACCTTATTCAAGCAACTATTTCTCAATGGTTCTTCTTTATTAACCATGGTTAACATCAGCTGTTATCTGCATCAACGTGATGAGGAAAAACTACTGCTTGTGACAGTAACTGGGAAAGGCACCAGAGAATAATTTACTATAATTGGTTGTTTTCTAAGCTTCTGTACTGAGTTTCTGGTTATAACTAAATATTCCTCAATGTAGCATATCTGCACAAGTTATGGCATTCTACCCTGACACAAGTGTAAAGGCTTGGCTTTGGAAGTAAAACCATTGACAACCTATCAAGGGCCAAAAGCTTCTCTCTTTCCTTTCTTCCCCCCCTCCTCGCCCCCCAAAACGGCAGTACAGAAACTGTAGCTATGTTTCCTTGTAATCAGTTTGTCACCTCTCTTATCAGGAAATTTCCTCCTTTAGGAAGAAAGTGCTTTTTCATTTTGTTTATGGGTATGGGACTGATGTTACATATCCTTTCTTACATTGTTCCCGTTGCCTTGATGAACACTCCAAACTCTTATTATTGTGTATTGGGGGAGTCAGTTGCCAAAGCTCTTAAGGCAGTCCAACTCCCTGAGTACATTTGTTTTTTGTTTTTTGCACTGAACTACATATACTTCATCTGTAGTTAAGTTTTTGACATACCAGCTATATTAAAGGTCTGGTTAAGAAATGTATTGATGATATTGTGAAATCCTCTTTGTTCCCATATAGACAGGAGTTTTTTTCCTAAATCTTGTTTATATAGATCAGGGGTCGGCAACCTGCGGCACGCATGCCAAAGACGGCACGCGAGATGATTTTTAATGGCACGCTGCTGCCTGCCGGGGTCCTGGCCGCCGGCCCCACTCAGCCCACTGCCGGGCTGGGGTTCCCTTCATCCAGGCCAGCAGTGAGCGTGGCTGGCAGCCGGGACCCCCGCAGGCAGCAGCGTGCCATTAAAAATCCTGCCCGACCCGACCCGCTCTTCTCCACCCCCCGCCCACCACTCTCTCCTGCGGGGGCAGAAGTTTGGTCCTGCCGGCTCCCCCCTCCTTCGCCTCTTCCCTGAGCGTGCTGTGTTCCTGCCCCGCCTCCTCTCCCTCCCTGCCGCTGAACAGCTGATGGCCCTTGCGAGGGGGAGGGGGAGGGGGAGAAGTGGAGCAGCGCGCTCGCTGCTCCAGGGAGGAGGTGGGGCCGTGGCCTTGGGGAAGGGGGTGGAATCAGGGCATATCCCCTCCAGCCCCCTGCCTTGAGCCCAGCCCACACCCCCCCCCCTCCCCCCCCCCCCCCCCCCCCCCCCGCCCCCAGCCCTCTGCCCTGACTCCTGCACACCCCACACTCTCAGCCCTGACTCCTGCACCCCCCACACGTACCCAGCCACCCCACACCCTATACCCTGACTCCTGCACCCCCTCACACACCTCCAGCCTCCGTCCTGACTCTTGCACCTCCCACATCCCCACCCCCACCCTGAGCACCAAACGGGAGCTCCCGCACCTCCACACACACATTCCCACCTGCACCCCTCACACCAAATGGAAGCTGCCCAGGTAAGCGCTCCACACCCAAACCTCCTGCCCCAACCCTGAGCCCCCTCCCTCATTCTAGCTCCTGGCCAGACCCTGCAGCCCAACCTGCTCCTTCACCCCCAGCCCTGTACTCAGTGCACCCCCACCCTCAGCTCAGTGCAGAGAGAGATGAAGAGAATGGGCTAGAACCAGGGAGAAGGTAGGTACCCACTCTGTGTGGGCAGGGCTGGGACCCCAGACCGGCAGCGGGCTGAGCGGGGCCGGCAGCCGGGACCCCGGCTAGCAGGAGCCAGCGGACAGAACCCCAGGCTGGCAGCGGGCCCGCTACCGGTCTAGGGTCCCGGCCACCGGCCCCACTCAGCCCGCTGCCGGTCTGGGGTTCTGGCTGCCGGCCCCTTGCCAGCCGGGGTCCCGGCCACAGTCCCCGCTCAGCCCGTTGCCGGCCTAGGTGAACAGAACCCCCGGCCAGCAGTGGGCTGAGCGGGCCGGTGGTGTAAGATCAGCATTTTAATTAAATTTTAAATGAAGCTTCTTAAACATTTTGAAAACCTTGTTTACGTTACATACAACAATAGTTCGGTTATATAATATATAGACTTATAGAGAGAGAGAGACCTTCTAAAAAACGTAAAAATGTATTAGTGGCACGTGAAACCTTAAATTAAAGTGAATAAATGAAGACTCGGCACACCACATCTGACAAAACCTGGTTCATCAGCTTCCCCTCTCCTCTACTTTATTCTGATCTGTTATTTATTTCCCCATTTTCTTTCTCTCTCTTTTGTTTCTTTTCTTACTTCCTTAAATATTGCATCATTATTCAAAAAAGAAAAAACCTTTTGTATTTTGTATAAAGTGTTATATTATATCACAGTAATAAAACTAATTTTAAACAGCATATAAAATTATACAAATACTATAAGTAGACTTAACAATGGCTGCTGTGAGAACTGTAACTGAATTTTCTGACTTTTGTGCATTTTAATGCTTAGCCATAACATATTATTACCAGAGGTTTTTGCATTTGATTTCCTTAGTTTTGTCTTTAAAAAACAAAAAGGAAAAACTGAATATTAAAATAAACACATAAATATGAAGGATGCATGATTGTTCTATACTCTTTCATAAAAAATCAGAGTGGGGAGGGATTCTCTTTATACTTATATTTCTATAAACAGTTTTTTTTGTTAAGGACTTTTTTGATGTAATTCAATACTTGTGCACCCAGTTAAATTACTCTCTCTGAAACATGTTGAAGCATGTAAGATGTTTGTTCCCAAACACAGTGGCAGGAGAATACAGTGGTATTTTTAATTTTAAGAATTTAGGGCAAAAGAAAACAAGGCAATGTTTATCTTATTTTCTAATGAAAGAAATAAATGGTATCTAAACTTTATAATTATCTATTCACTCTTCTGACATTGGTGCCTCTTTTTTTAGTACTGTTTAGATAACAAATCTTTAACAGAAAAACTATTTTTACATCAGAGAAAACTAAAATAAATAAGAATATATTTAAATGAAAAAGGCACATGATGAAATAATGTGATGATAATATCTTATATCACTCTGATAAATAGGCCTGTTGAGGCTTCCAGAAATAGACTTTTGGTGTGCACTGATTTTTTGACATTTAAATGGGTTATGGGGATGATAAATGTGACATAAAGCTCAGTTTGTTTTATTTTTATATTGAAAACTATTTCACACAAATGTTACAAGCAATTCATATTGGCCCTGAATGATGAAAACAGCTTATTAATTAAAATTGACCTTTACATACAAAAATGTATTCCACCTCTTGAGCCAAAACACCTTAGCTGATGTTACAAATTATAGCAATATATTAGTGACACCACAGTTAAAGGGTCTGTCAGGCTTTCCATTATAAGCCCATATTTTCAGGGTTTATAAATCCTATATAATATATAGAGAGAGATCCACGCTAACACATGGCATATAAGTTCCTAGCTAGGAAAGAAATTTTATTCTCTTTGAGGGATATTAAGGGAGCAGAGGGAAAAAAAATAGAACTTAAATCTATTTTTCCATTACCATCACTCAAAAAACAAAGATTAATGTTTCTAAATGAAATGTTGCATACTATTATTTCTTAACAGAATTTATTTGTATTTACAATTTTTAAAGGGTATTTTTTTAGAATTAATTACTGCTGATTTATTCAAATGGAAGGTATACATTTTTTTCTTCTCCTGAAAGAGGGAAGGAAGCAAGGTGTGCTTTGATGAAGTTCAGTCAGAAGGAGGAAAAGGACAAAAAATATCCCTTGCTCCTTTTACTGGACTCTACAGCTTCTAACATCTTCACTGGAATGTTGATCACTGGAGAAGAAAAATGGTTTAAAATTATCATTAAGACAGTGCAAAATATGTAACCTAAACTTGTTTATCTGAAAACTTCGTAACTTCATTTTAGGAATATCAAAGATACCATGTGATGTAACAGTTACTATAGTAGCAATGCTTTTTTTTTAAATGAAAAACAGATTAAATAACTGCATAAAACATGTGTAAATTCTAAGTTCATCCATTACTAATGACCTGATGATGCTATAACTTGCTTACTCTCTTTTGTAAAAATTATTTTGGTTTAGGAATATATTCACTCAAAGTGGAAAAATACACTCCATGAGTATATATCATAGTACGTCGTGTTTAGTTTCATTGTAATAGTTGCATCTGTTCTCATTTGCAGAGAGTACTGATACAAATGCTATATTCTGCCTGCATTAAAACTGTCAGAGATACTAATCAGCAAACAACGTTTCTGTATATTTGCCAGTTTGTAAAGTTGACTTTTGACATGTTTTTCATAGCAGGTGAATATCTACATAAACGCTAACTAACAGCTACTTCTTTCAACCTTGAGAGATACCGTAGCTTTCAACCAAACAAAAAGTACGCTGAATTTAATAGTTCTAGTTCTTTGATAGGTAATTAATAAAGTGTTTACTTTAAATGCATAATACTGCATGTTTTATATAGTACACCTCTACCCCGATATAACGCTGTCCTCAGGAGCCAAAAAATCTTACCGCGTTATAGGTGAAACCGCGTTATATCGAACTTGCTTTGATCCACCGGAGTGCGCAGCCCCGCCCCCCCGGAGCACTGCTTTACCACATTATATCCGAATTCATGTTATATCGGGTCACATTATATCAGGGTAGAGGTGTATATATGAAATTGACAGAGTTACTGCAGAGTTACACTGAAAAAACATCAGCCAGATCTGGCTCAAGGACTAGCAATAGTTCTGCTGAAAAAGTAAAATGTGATTGGCCATGCAGGGATTTGTGATTATTCAGTACATGTCCTCCCATGTATGGAGATGTTATTTTCCCAAAAAGTACCTACATTTTATTACAACTTCTTTAAATGAAATACAATTCAAAGAGCAAATCATCATAAGTACACTGCACTTCTCAAGTGGCTAAAGTCATTTTGGCTTTGCCATTACAATACACCTAGGAAATGCAGATATTCAGATTTCATTGCACACTTTGTTTATACTATTGTTTAAGATATATGCATATCACTGCACTACCATGTGTTGAATCACACAATTAGCCTATCCAGAAGCAAGCATGTTATGTCATTCAAATGGTTTTGATCCTTTAAGAATTATGTAATTCAACAGATAACTTGAATATGCAAGAATACTACTATTGTTTTTATAGTTCAGTATATATAAAAACTTTTGACCAAATAATGTTATGACTAATTAAGTCATTTTATAAAAATGTTAAATGAGACTTCCTTCATTGCATCAAGATAACTGCAAATAAAACACTTAGTATATTTAAATGACAACTAGTGTGATGAATTTGGTCCCTGGATTCTTCTATTCACATTTCTGGGACTGACTTTGTGTGTGGCCTTTAACAACTTAGTAAAGCCCACATTTTCAGAAGTGGTCACTAATTTTGTGTGCCTCTATTTTAGGAGGTAGTTGAGAAATGCCCAGCCATACTGTACTGGGAAATAAAATGTAAAACCAGAGAAGTTTCCATTGCTGGTAGTTATTCATTAAAAGTAACAAAACCAAAAGAGTGTGGTATGTTTGACCCACTGTGATTGTGCTCCCTCCACTATCTCTGCCAGCTAGCAGGCCTGTCCTACTGAAGTAGGTTGGTGGGTTTCCCAGACTCATGTGTGCATTTTATAGTGTGGAAACTCTTACAAGGGTGGGCCATGAGAGGCAGGCGCTGGAGGGACGACAGGTTGGAAACCCTGACAAAATTAGTACAGGCTCTGCCATGGGTCTGCAACTGTAGGAAGGAGGCCATTTTATTTAAGGCAGCATTTGTTGTTGCCTTCTTTGGCACTTTTAGAATGAGTGAGCTGGTGCCTATGGCAGCTGCAGACGTGTCCCAGCATGCGTTAAATGTAACAGCCATACAACTATCTGCAGGAGCAGCGTCCTTGCACTTAAGATACTGGAAAACAGACCAGAAGGGAAAGGGTGGTGTTGAAGGGGTATCCAGGTAGACGCTTGTGCCCCGTAAAGGCAATAAGAGCCTTGCTAAAAATCTAGGGCCTTCAGGCAGGACTGCTGCTCATACATGGTGATGGCAGCTGCCTGACAAAGTACCAGTTCATCAGAATATTGAGAAAAACCTTGGGCTATGCGGTCTTGACCTCAAAACATTTGCTACTCATTCTTTCAGGATCAGGGCGGTGACGTCAGTGACTCCAGGGGGGGTTGGCCTACAGCCGGTGCAGGCAATAAGGTGCTGGAAATCAAGGTGTTACAGGACTTACGTCTGCACCAAAGAAAAGATGGCAGAGAAGAAAAAAAAATGTAACTAACCAATGTGCTTGTTTGGTTTCAGGAGCTATATGGAGCATATGCAATATCTGGATTTGCAGGCACTCTAAAGGATACTGAGTCCTCAAGAGGGCAGCCAGGACAGCAGCTGGATCTCAGTAGGGCATCAGGGATGAACCGGTTTGAATCAAGTGGTTCGGCAGAAGAGACATGCACTGGGAGCAGCTCATGCCACTTCTGCACTCGTTGACAAGCAATGCACACCCACCTCATGTCCTGGTTATTCACCTCGGGAAGAATGAGCTCAGGGGCTGTACAGGAGTTAACTTAAGAGTTAACTTAATGTTAGCTTTATTAGATAATCATGGCCGGAGGTGAGGCTAGGATGGTCAGAAAGGCTCACAAAGCAGGTCTGGTGGGGAGCTACAGATCCAGCCTGTGTTGTCAAGGGTAGAAAGAAAGTGAATAGAGAGATCACCAAGATATTCCTGGACATAGGGGATTCAGTGATACAGCATAGGGACACCCATTACAATCAGCTGGAAGTTTTCAGACATGATGGCGTATATTTGTCAGATGAAGGGGCTGACATATGGCTACTGGCTGTGAGGGAATGAATTGGATAGGAATTGTGTGATACCAGGCAATGTGGGTCGGTTGGGACGAAGCGACCAAGCTAGTTGCTGGCACCCCCTGTAGATGGTTTCCAGTGTGGTTAAGAGAATAAAATGAATGGTTCCCAAACATAAAAGACTTGGGATTTTGGTCATGGGCCTTAGGCTCATGTGATAGGGTGAGGCTTTGTGGACTCTGCAGGCCTAGGTCAGAATTTGTGGCCCTCGCGGGCTGAGGTTCCCATTCTGCTGCACCTTCTGTGCCCCTTGTGGGGGGGGGAGAGGAAGGGTGATGAGAGTGGTCATCAAAGAGAATGTAGAAGAAACAAAAAGGAGCTAGGCTTACGTGAGCCTGCTTGAAAGGCCGAGACTTATTTCCAACCTACTAGCCCTCATCTATCCTTGTCCCAATCGATACCAAATATTGGGTAAGATATTTGACAGCCTTGGCTGAGTCAAGCGGGGGAAAAATAGAAAGACTGGGATCATCGGCATACTGAAAATACAATATTCCATGCCTCCTTACTAGCTCTCCTAATAGCTCCATATACACATTGAACAAGAAAGACAAGTGGACCACTGCAGAGCCCACCTAAGACAACCTTGGGACAGAAAAGCAAACTTCCTTAAACTACTCTCTGGGACCTTCTGAAGGGCAATCAGTCTACTCCTACTAGGGTTTTCAGCTAAGTCAACAACAAATCAATGGAACTAAAAGCAGCTAATAGATCATATCATATCAGCATGGACACTTGATTTTTATCCATTGTCTGTTGCCAAGAGGAGATCAGTAGATAGGCTGAATAGTCTGGTGGAATGGGAATCAAGAGACTTTGGTTTGATTTCTGGCTCAGCCACAGACTTCCTATGTGTCTTGGGCAAATTACTTAATCTACTCTGTGCCTAAATTCCTCATCTGGAAAATGAGAGTAATAACTACCTACCTCACATGGTATTGTGAGATTAAAGTCCATTAGTGACTATGAGGTGTTCTCTGTAATGAGTCATGTAACCAACTAAATAGATAGATCATTTGCCAGATGTTGGTTCTATACCACACACACATTTGCCAGTGTTGGTTCTATACCACACACAAGACAGTACCCAACTTGACAATGATCAAGGAGATCTGAAACTTCTAAGTATTGTGCACGATTTTTTGCCATAGTCTTCTTTATCTGATATACAAATGGAAGATTAGATATTGCATAATAGTTAGTCAGATTATCAGTGTCAAGAGTTAGTTTCTTAAGCAACAGCTGCATGCACAGCAGCTTTCTTAAGAGCCACTGGCATCCTATGTCTTACCTAATAGCAGCACTGAATCTCCACGAGCAACTGACCCAATTTTTCCCCACTGGCTATGACTGTGTAGTTTCCCTAACAGCCTAGCAATTCCTTCACTTTATTATCTGAAAAAAGTAGGTCTTGTGGTGACGACTGATGCAAAGAAATCATGCATAGTGTCTTTAATGTTCTTAGCCATCTTATATCCCAGGTAGTCTGGTGGACCCACTCATTCTCTTGTTGCTCTCCTGTTTCTGATGTACTCAAATGATTCTTTGAATGTCAACGGCTACTTGCTCTTCAAATTCCCATCTTGGATGTTTACCTGCCCCTTTCTATAGCCACATGGTCAGGATTTTGATTTTCTATTTTGTTTCTTGAACCTTAACCATACTGTGGTTTTTTTTTATTTATATTTTCCTTGCCTTCCTACTTCATTTTTGTTTAGGGGCACGCATGCCTTCCAAGATTCAATTACAGTATGCTTAACTAGACTTCATGCTGTGTCTGAAATTTTTAATTTTCTCACTTTTGAGTTTGGAGTCTTTTTGACTAGTCTTTTTTGGAGTCTTCATTTAAAAAAAATCATTTCTGAAGTTTAGCACTACTTTTGGAATGATTCCCTCAGCATGGATGTTGAAATTAATTACACTATTAATTATGGTTCAATTTTAGCTAATTCTTGAAGCATTCCTGTGAGTTACTTAAGACTAAGCTGAGAATAGCTTCTCTACTTCTGTTCTCTAGAATTGCCTGTTCCACAAAGCAATAATTAGAAGGTGTAAAGAAATTGCTTCTCTATGCATTGTCCCCCTTTGATACTTGACCAGTTTACATGTATATAGCTGACATCACCCTTTATTATTTAATCAATGCTTTATAAGAGCATATTGCTCCATATCATAAGACTGATTTTTTTTTTAATTTTTACCCACAAATATCTCAAAGGATTGCAGAACAGAAGAGCTAAACAACAAATAACTGTTTGAGATTTTGATATGTTCCAAGAAAATAAAATCTTAGCAAAGTAATTTAGTATATATTATTAACACTTTTGCATTAACACTGCAATAACAGATTGAACTATAGAAAACACTTCTTACTAACAGGAAACAGATTCAGCAATATCTTAACTAAGCAAGTGGCCAAGTTGAAGTTATAGTATTTACGGGGGTTTGAGACACAAGTGAAATGTTATTACTGTACAGAAAACAAATCAAACTAACATCAATGTAGAGATGCACGAAGGAAAAGTACTGAGAGATCTACAGTTCAAATGACTGTAAAACATTATTACTGACTACAAGTAAAAACGGTAACATGTTAGGTATCTCAAATATAGATTTAAAATTTAATTTCATAAAATGGTAATGTTATGTTATCAGTTATTGCAAGTAAAAATATATGGAGTATTTAATAATAGTTAAACTATTTAATTAATAATAAAAGTTAGCCTACATTTAATAAGTAAGACTTCCTCCTTCAAATCCCTTTTCCCAAAATCTGCCACAATATCTAAAAGAAATTAGCCAATTTATGATGCCAGGGTGAAGGAGCAGATAGGGACAGCTGATACAATACTTGATTTATAATAATATTTTGTTAAAAATTAATGAAAAAAATTAAAATACACATCGTTTGTATATATAAAAATGTATTTGACTGTATCCCCCCTCCTTTCACATTTAGATACCACTTGTTTTTGAATAGGGCCCAATCATGCAAATACATATGCATATGAGTAACTTTAGTCATGTGAGTATTCCCACTGAACTTAATGGGACTACTCACATGCTTAAAGTTATAAGCAGTGTTGTTATAGCCATGTTGGTCCCAGGATATTAGAGACAAGATAGGTGAGATAATATCTTTTATTGGACCAACTTCTGTTGGTGACAGAGACAAGCTTTCAAGCTTACACAGAGCTCTTCTTCAGATCTGGGGCAAGATCTACACTACAGAATTATGTCATAGAATCACAGAAGTGTAGAACTGGAAGGGAACTCAAGAGGTCTTCTAGTCCAGTCCCCTGCATGATGACCTAAATTACATCAGCATACAGCCGGCACAGTAATTAAATTGCTTTTGCGTGTCCATACTATGCCCCTTGTGTCGGCGGCGCTTGCATCGATAGAGAAAGCAGTGCACTGTGGGTAGCTCTCCCACTGTGCAACTCACCATTATCTAGCACAGGGTGTTTGGAAAGATTCTGCAGTGCCTCATGGGACCAAACAAGCTGTGCACGGATGACTGGGAATATGATTTCAACGTCCCATAATGCAGTGTTCTTCATCCCATAATTTCATCTGCATTCCATAATGTTTCGTGCCTATTTTAAAAAATCCCCACAAACCCATGCGTTCCTCTTTGGTGTCTACCATCTGTGTCAGAAGCATGAATCCTGCACAGCTGTGCACTACTGTGATGAGCATTGCAAGCATTAGCGCCTGGTCCTGCCATATTTGCAGAGCTGCCAGAGGAGCTGCAGAGAACATGGCGATTCCTTGGAAGTGGGATTGCTGTGGGCCATAGAAAGAAACAATTCAAAGTTGTTGGCAGCATTTACAGAGCAGCTGCAGATGGCAGAGCGCCAGTTCTGGGCCCAAGAAACAAGCATTGACTTGACTGGTAGGATTGCATCATAAAGACAGGTTCAGGAAAGATTTCCGTCAGGTCGTAGTCCCCAAGAAGCATGGGTTGTAATTGTTTAATAATATCCCATCTGGGTTCCACTGTCAGGTGGTAGGTAACAAATAAGGGTGTGTAGTCAGAGGGGGTTTTATTTCTGTATTGAAGCAAGTTCTTGCGTGATATATGGGTAGTCTGTTCATGATGGCCCTATGACTGGAGGAGTGTTAATGGGTCACTTCACCTTGAATAGTCTCTTGAAATATGTGTTAACTACTTATGCTAAACAATCTGTTCCACTTTGTATTTAGCTGTGACACTGAGTATGTGTCCCAGACCTGAAGAAAAGCTCTTTATAAGCTCAAAAGCTTGTCTCTCTCACCAACAGAAATTGGTCTAATAAAAGATTAGCCACCTTGTCATGCTTAAAGTTAGGTATTTTCATAAATGGTTGCAGGATCAGTGCCCTCAACTGTAAGAGCAGAAAATGCATCTTTTTATGTGTTTGTACAGCAACAAGCAGAATAAAGCTTGAATTCTGATTGAGGTCTCTAGACTCAACTGTGATATAAATAATAAAATTACATTTAAAAAAAAACTGTGGTAAAAGAATGTTTAGGTTGCAAAGTCAAGCACTCCAAAGTTAGGAAATACCAGGATTAAGGCTGCCTGTGCAGAGGCGGGTGCAAACAGGGGAAGGGCAGGAGCTCTGAGAGGTGATGAAGGATAGAAAGAGGGACAGGAGCTGGAGGGAAGGAGGACAGAAGCAGAGGGAGACAGGAGACAGTGTAGTGCAACACCACACACCAGCATAGGACAGGAAATAAAGAATATTATATATACAATTGAAACTGCAATAAAGTGATCAATAAAATACACACATTCAGTGAAGAACATGTTTATTGTTGGAAGCTGGACCAAAAAGTTCAACTGTAATTTTTTTTTCTCCAGCCACGGGAGTACCTGCCTTCCCTCCTTTTACTATAATTAAAAGGACAGTGGCCCAAATGTAACATCAGCAGGCCACAATATTAATAACCTCAAAATGACTAACAAATATGGAACAAATACATATTAGAAGTAGCAATACTGATTCAGATACAACTGTCCCAGACAGAAGACTCTTAAAAGATTAGGAGGATAACCGGCATACTTTGATCATGCTAGTCACTCTCTCTCAGGCCTTTGGAAAGAGCTGCAAGTCTTCTGAGGAAAATACAGCTCCTGAAAGAAAGAGGGCAACCTGGGAAGAATGGGGTAACTAGTGAAACTGCAGCCTGATTCCATTTCTGCAAATTTAAATTCATTCACTGAATTTTTATTTTCTGTTTACCAGACAAGTAGGATGATCATTCAAGTATTTCTGCATGCCACATGCCAATAGAAGGTAGGTTAGTGGTTCAAAATCCTGTCTGTATGTGGTTTAATTAAAGGGATTTAGTGGTCTCATCCACCTACGCCTAAATATTCCCTAGATATGTTAGTAAGGTTGTCTCTTTGCTACAGAATTGGAGAGATAACTTGAACCTCAGTCTGAAAGAACGTTCAACCAAGTTGGGCATCTTCTTATATCCAGTGTCCTTTAAAAAGATATCAGACATCAAAGTGAGCTTAGCAGAAAAGCAGGAAGTCAAACTGAGCAGCTCTGAAAGGAAACTAACTAGTCCTAATCACTTTCATTTTGCAGTAGACTCCATATGTGAAGATTAACTAAATTACCTCTAATTTTGGGTCCCCAACTTGAGACTCGTAGGTCTCATGGCCGGCACCCAAATATGGAAGCATGCAATATTCGTGGATACTTTATAAAAATTGGCGCTAAGAACTTGCAGAGGGAAACTGACTAGGACTTGGTATGTGAAGCTCAGAGCCAACTGCAAGCAGAAATTAGTCCTACAGAAATGATTGCAGCTTGATGCAAAAGGAAAGTGAATAACCCTAGTCAACTACTTCTGCAAAGCTCTTTACAAAGGGTGTGGCAAAAAGAAGGGATAAGCACTAACAAAAAAAGGAATGGGGGAGACACATATAAAAGTGAAATTAGCACAAAGGAGATTAAAGAGAAAACAGTTGAAAGAGAAAGTAAATGTTAATAGAGAACAGAAATTAAAGAGAAAGAAAGATAAAAAGGGAGAGAAACAGAGGAAAAAGATGGGAGGAGAGAGGGATGAAGAGAAGGATTTGCCACATCAGTGGAAAAGTACCACCACTTTTTCCCCACTACTTCAGCTGCTAATTTACAATTGGGAGAAACAATCAGGGGAATTGATATGAGAGCAAATAAAAGGAGAATTTCAAGTCGATTTGAGACAAAAAATATAGGAAAGTCGGAGGGTCACATGTGATATTGCAAGTAAACTTATAAATGTAAACAGTTGCATGTGATGTTAAAAAATTATTTTGCTTCTGTTTTGTTGTATAAAGGAAAAACTGCAAATAACAACATACTTCCCACGTCCTTTAAGTGTGGCTCCGCTATGAAAATAGACTAGAAAAATGTAGTTCAGTATTTGTTGTCTCTCAATAATTTCCACAACAAATGTGCTCAATTTGCAAGTTAAAAGATGCATTGTTGGTTTCTTTTCTATCAGGCCTGCAAACTCCATTTAGGTTACGAGAGTCGAGCTGAATTTCTTCCTTCTCATGGATCATCACCAATACTATAATAAAGATGCTGCAGGCCAAATTATGACTACAGTTTCACCTTTTCAACCCCACTGTCTTCAAATTATGTTTTTGATGACACCATGCAACTTTACAGCCTTCAGTTAGGATTGCACAGGTCTAACTGAATGAAATGTATTAACAATTCTGTTGATGAAATACAAGAAAGAATAGAATCTACCTTCTTCTCCCAGAGCTCTGTTTTGGTCTGCAGGACTAACAAAAGTTCAAAGCAATAAAATCTGAATGTTGCTGCTAAAATCAGTACATTAGTCTGAAAATACACAAGAAACAGATCTATTGAGATGCCATTTTTACAGTCACTTTTCAGAGTACAGACACACTTTAATCAACATAAGAACAAAGGAATTGCTACACAGAATCAGACCAGATGTCCACCTAGTCCAGAATTTTATCTTTGACAGAGGCCAATACCAGAGGCTTCAGAGGAAGATGAATAAACCACAGTAGGCAAATGTGTGATAATCTGCCCTTCATAATAGATCTCAATCTGATCTGTAATAGGTAAAGATTGGTTTAAGACTTGAACAATGATGTTTAATATCTGTTAGAAGTTTTTTGTTATAATTAATTATAACTCTGGATATTCTTGATATTCATATAAATATCCAATCCTCTTTTGAATCACGTTAAGTTCTTGGCCTCCTCAACTTTATGTGGCAATGAGTTCCACAGTTTAATTACTTGTGTGAAAAAGTATTTCTTTTTATCTATTTTGAATTTCCAACATTTAATTTTATTGAACATCCATTTGTGTTATGAGATAGGGAGAACAGAAGTTCTCCAACTACCTTCTTTACACCCTTAATTATTTTATATACTTTTATCAATTCTTATTTGTCTCCTTGCTAAAATAAACAATCCCAGTCTTTTCACTCTCTCTTCATATGAGAGCTTTTCCTTAGCCTTGTTCATTCTTATCACTCTTCTCTGAATCCCTGTTAGTTCTCCAATATCCATTTTCGAGATGGGATGACAAGACTGCACACACTATTCCAGATGAAGGCGAACACTGATATATATAAATGCACTGTAGTATTCTGTGTCTTATTCACCCTCCCATTCCTTAGGCAACTTACAGTTTGTTAGCTTTCTTTGACTGCAGCTGCACATTGATCAGAGGTCACTATTGTGCTGTCTTTCTTGAGCAGGGACAGTTAATTTAGAACCCTGTAAGATGTATGAGTAATTTAAACTTTGACTTTTCCTTAAAAATCACCTAGAAAAAAAAATCACAACTGTGTAAGGAGGAAATAGCAATGACTTATTTGTGAAATTCTGAGAATTGCTGTCAGTGGAAAGCCACATGGAGGTCTATACATAAAAAAGGGTAATACAAAGTAGATGAAAAGGAAAAGAGCATTCTCTAGGAGTGGAAAATATTGAATATTCATAGCTATGAAATAGAACAGGGGTGAAATCCCTACCTCTCCCTAAAAATAAATTACTAGAAGGAATTGAATGAAACACCTTAATAATCTTAAGGGTAGAGGAAAGAAATGAAGGACATTTTCAAAACCTGATGTATTTGGACTTAGGATAAAATTTTCAAAAGTGCCTAAGTGACGGATCAAGTTAGGAACCTAACTCCTATTGAAATCAAAGCAGTTAGGTGCCTAACATGCTTAGGTGCTTTTTAAAATCCCAAGAGGATCTTTAGGTACCTAAATACTTTTGAAAATTTGGCCCTAAGTAGAGTAAATTACTATTGAAAATTGGACATACGTGATATTGAAAATTTTACCCATTGTTATCAATGTTTAACTTACTGAAAAATGTCTAAACAGGAGATTTTTAGTACACAAGATTCTATTCCAGATTCTTCTGGTTGACATAACTTATTTGGACTTTCCAAAAAACATTGATAAAGTCCTCCAGAAGGAGGAAACTAAGCATTTCTGTCTTAGTTTGGTCAAGATTTAGAAAAAGACTAAGAAATAGAAAACTAAGAATAGGAATAAATGGTCAATTTTGAACATGGCAAAAGTTTAGCACTGGGATTCCTCAAGGTCCTGTAATAGAACTGGTAGTGCTTTTTACATTGCTAATGATCTAAAAAAGAGGCAGACAGTGATGTGGCAAAATCTGCAGATGACATGAAATTATTTCGGTTAGTTAAGATTAGAGAAGACTGAAGGTCTTCAGGAAGACCTAACAAAGCTAGGAAACTGGGCCGGGTAATAACAGATGAAATTCAATGTCAACAAATGCAAGGTAACACATGTTGCAAGAATTAATGTTTACCATGTTGCAAATTAACTTTTAACTACTCAGGAAAAAGAGCTGAGTGTCACTGTGCACATCTAAGTGAAAACTTCTGCTCAATGTGCTACTGTGATTAAGAAAGCAAACAAAGTCTTAGGATGTGTAAAAAATGGGATAAGAAATAATACTGAATATAACATCTTAATATAAATCGATGGGACACCCTCTTCTGAAATACTATGTTCAGTTCTAGTCACATGATCTCAAAAAAAAGGAAGAAATATAGAAAGGGTTCAGAAATCTGCCACAAAAATGATTAGACACATGAAAAGATTTCTGTGTCAACAGTGAATGAAACTACTGAGACAATTTCACTTAGAGAGATTAATATGAGGGAACATGATACAGATATAAAAAATAAGAATGGTATAAAAAAGTAAACTGACTTATCCTCTCATAATAAAAGAACAAGAGGACTCCTAATGAAATTAAAAGGTAAAAATTTAAAACTAATTAAAGGAAATACTTTTGTCTGTGTGACTACTCTGTAAAACTGCCTGACACAAGATATCATTGAGGCCAAGAGCTTAGTAGGATCCAACAAAGGACTAGATATTTATCTAGACAAATGAGAAGATTCACATTTATATTAGTTAGGATAGGTTCTTAAAATAAGTATAAACTCTCATGCTTTAGGGCATAAGCCAACCACTAAATTACAGGATTTAGGAAGAAATTCGCCTTTAAGAAAGGTTGTTCCATAACTGTCCACTATGGTGGTTTTGTCACTTTTCTCTGAAGCATCGGATACTGGCTACCATAAAAGATAGCATACTGAATTAGGTGGCTCAATGTTATGATTGTCATGAATGGCAATTTGTATGTTCCTGTGATCCTTGGAAAAGTGGCTTAAGAGCCCTTTGCCTCAGTTTCCAAATCTGTAAAATGGGGATAACAATAGTTACTTCACAAAAAGGCTCAATTTGTGCTTTCAGATGCTAGGAAGAAAAGCAATATGCTGTAAGGGCAAAGTAAAGCATAAATGAGGCACTACATAACACTGGCTTTCAGAGCAAAACAACATTTTACACATATTCCATTTTTCATAACAGAGGGACCAAAATCACATTCCTACCTATATGCAGCTCTGCTAAAAATGAAGCCACTTCTAGGTAGAAATGGATAGCAGATGCACAATATGCAACACAGTGCTGTGGGATAAGGGAAATTTTGGCCAAAGGCATCAGGGAAATTTATGAGAAGTGCCATAGGATGTTTAATATCTGCAAAGAGTGATATTACCCTGGTTTTATCTTCAACAAGGTTAATGCCCTTACTCTCCAAGAAGTGTCTCGGAGGCGTTTATTTTCACACATGGTGGAAAGGGCAGCAGTCCTATCTCAGAACACTTGAAAGATGCCTACACCTAGAAACAAAAGCTGCATGGGACCGTTAATGTCCATGAAGAAAGACAGGACCTCAGTTTCATCCACAGATCTCTGTTCATTCAATAAACATAACGGTGGAATCATTAGCATCCATGCAGAGTGAACAGAATCCAGTTGTTTAGGATCTTGTCCAAAAGGTAACCTGTGTTACCTCAGTATAAAGTGTTCAGTATGCTGTAACTCACTAAACTCAAGGCACTTTGGTCTTAATGGCATTGGGAAAGGGGACAACTGCTGAACAACCCCCAAACCTCCAGCATGTGATATGGTTTTAAATCCCAGTCCCATGTCCCCATTAAAAATATAATTTATTAAGAAACCAACAAGTGTTGGATCAAGTAGATCATTGTCCCGTGTGTGAAGGGGATGCTCCCCCCACCTTCTATAGAAAGCACACTATTCTACCACCACCTTGTCCCCTGGTTGAAGGGGATACTCCCTCTTATCTCATTTGCTCTCTGAGTGAGGCTCTCCCCACCACCGCCTCCATAAAGGAGAAACCTCCTCCCACACATATGCACATCGATGCTGTGTGAAGGGGACTCTCCTCACTACCACCTTGTCACCTGTGAAAGAAAGATGCTCCATCTACCCTCATCACCTATGGGAAGGGGACTTTTAGTCCCCCCTCTTGAGTGAAGGAGTCTCCCCCATCCCGCATTCCCCTATGTGACGGGGTCTCCCCCCACATTCCCTGTGTGAAGGAGCTTCTCCCACAAACCCTCTGTGTGAAGGGGTCTCCCCCCCTACATTCCCTGTGTGAAGGAGCCTCTCCCACAAACCCTCTGTGTGAAGGGGTCTCCCCCTGCATTTCCTGTGTTAAGGGGTCTCCCCCCTACATTCCCAGTGTGAAGGGGCCTCTCCCCTGCATTCCCTGTGTGAAGGGGCCTCTCCCCCAAACCCCCTGTGTGAAGGGGTCTCCACCACTACATTTCCTGTGTAAGGGGCCTCTCCCCCAAAACCCCTGTGTGAAGGGGTCTCCCCCCTGCATTCTGTGTGCTAAGGGGCCTCTCCCCAAAAAACCCTGTGTGAAGGGGTCTCCCCCCTGCATTCTGTGTGCTATGGGGCCTCTCCCCCAAAAACCCTGTGTGAAGGGGTCTCCCCCCTATATTCCCTGTGCTAAGGGGCCTCTCCCGCAAAACCCCCTGTGTAAAGGGGTCTCCCCCCTGTATTCCCTGTGCAAAGGTTTCCCCCTCTGAAGGGGCCTCTGCCCCCCCCCGGCAAAGGGTCCCCCCTCCCGAAGTCAAGCGGGGTTTTTCCCGCACCCCGAGTGAAGGGCACCCTCCCCTAACCCCTACCTGAAGGGACGTCTCCCCTCTTCCCCCATGCAAGGGCCCCGCTCCCTTAACCCCAGGTAAGGAGTCTCTGCCTCTCTCCTTCCCCCCTGAGACTGCGGCTGGCACTGACCCGGCTCTGCCGTCTTGCTCCTCTCCGCCATGTTTGTTGTCGTCCCCCAGCCGCTCCACACTGAGTGAGACGCTGCCCGGGCGTCACCATGGCAACACACGTCACAGCCAGGGGAGTCCCTCACTCCTCCCCCCTCCCTTGCCACGGGGTCAGCAACGTCCCGGCGGAGGAGTCTGAGCAGGAGGCAACGGCGGGGGCTCGCGCGGACGCTCAGCCCCCTGCAGGCGCGCGGGTGAGGGGCCGGCTGCTAACGGCCTAGGCGCTGCGCGGGGGGGCTGGGCCGGTGTTGCCGAGTCTCACTATGAATGCAGCAGGCACAGAGATGCAGCCTCGGGGGCGCTCATTGTCTGTGTTTGGGTGTGCTCCCCCCCCCCGCACAGGTGGGTCTGACAATTACAGCGATGCAGCCCCAGGAGAGCGGGGGGGGGTTCATTTAGTGTGTTTGTCTGTGCTCCCATGCGCCCCCAGCAGGTGAGTCTGACAATTACAATGCTGCAGCCCCAGGGGTCGGGAAGCACATGATGGGGGTTTGCCCTGGCACCTACCTGTACCCCGATGCAGCAGGTGAAAAACTGGCCATGCAGCAATTACGGTGATGTAGCTCTAGGGCAGGAGGGGATCGTGTTTGTGGATGCTCCCTCCCGCCTTCCCTATGCCCCTGTCTGAGCATAAGTTAATTACAATGATACAGCGTATTGGGGAAGAGGCCAGGGCTATGTGTACCCCCCACACACCTTCCTTCTCCCAACAGATGACAGATTACACATAATTACAATTATGCAGCCCCAGGGAAGGAAGGGCTTAGTAGTGTGTTTCCCCCACACACACCAGCAGGTGAGTCTATGTGGCAATTACAGGGAGGCAGCCTCAGGAGAAGACGGGCTGATTATATGTGTGTGTGTGTGTTTCCCCCTTGCAGGGCCGGCTTTAGGCCAATTCCACCAATTCCCCCGAATCGGGCCCCGCGCCTAAGAGGGCCCCATGCCCAGTGGCAGGGCCACCCAGAGTGGGGGGCAAGTGGCAGAGAATCCCTTCCTTGGCTAGAGGCGCCTTTTTAATTTTTACTCACCCAGCGGCATTCCGGGTCTTTGGTGGCACTTTGGCGGCGGGTCCTTCACTCGCTCCGGGTCTTTGGCGGCGGGTCCTTCAGTGCCACTGAAGACCCGGAGTGAGTGAAGGACCCACCGCCAAAGACTAGGAGCGCAGCCCGGTGAGTACAAGCCCCACGTGGTTTTTTTATGTGGTTTTTTTTTTTTAGTCATCCCTGTCGGGGCCCCGTCGAAACTGTTCGAATCGGGCCCCGCACTTCCTAAAGCCGGCCCTGCCCCCTTGCCACTCACCATGGGATTTTCACTGTGTAGCAATTAGAGTGGTGCAGCCCTAGGGAAAGAGGGGCTTACTGTGTGTGTGCACCCCCACCTTCCAGATCTCCACCCTGACCTAAGAGAGCCTGACTTATGTAGCATTCCACAGTGAGGCACTTTCTGAGCAGATGGGAGGTACTTGTTTCATATGTGTGCCCCAAACCCAGCAGATAAGACTGATCATCTGGCAATCACAGTGATGTCCCCTCAGGACAGAAGGGCCTGAGTGCACATGTGCCCTCTCAACCCCAGCAGGTGAAACTCACCCTGTGACAATTACAATGATGAAGGCCTCGCTGAGGAGGCACTTGTTATGTCTGTGTTCCCCATATGATACAGCAAGTGGAGACTGACCATGTGTGTCTCAATCATGCAAGAACAACAGATGCAAAACTTGCAGACATATCTCCACTACTACAATGATCAATATCCCCCACAATACACCTTTCAAGATCCATGGGTCCTACATATGCCTATCACAATGTGGTACCGTATCCAGTGCACTAAATGCCCCAATAACAACTATGTGGTGAAACAAGACAATCCTTATGCTTTCAAATGAACTCAAACAGAAAATGATTTAAAAAAAAAACCCAACACATCACCTGTGGGCAAACAGTTTTCACAAAACTGTCGCTCCATATCTGACCTCTCACTCCTTTGTTCTCAAAGGAAACTTGCACATCATCTTCAAAAGACGAGCTTAAACTCATAACTTTGCTTGACACTAAAAACCATGATCTTGATAAATTTTAATGTATGCTAAACTATCTGTTTCACCTTGTATTTAGCTGTGACACAGAGGCCAGGTTTAAACTAGCACTTATGTCGGCAAAACTTTTGTTGCTCAGGCATGTGGAAAAAAACACAGACCCCTGAGTGACATAAGTTTTGCCAGCATAAGCGCTCAAGTGCACAGCGCTATGTCGGTGGGAGATGCTCTCTCGCCGACATAGCTACGGCCACTCGTTGAGCTGGTTTTAGTATGTCGACAGGAGGGCTGTCTCCCATTGGTATAATGCAGCTACACAACTGCTGTTACAGTGGCACAGCTATATGTAGACATGTCCTGAGTCCCTTACCTTTCCCATACCTGAAGAAGCTCTCTGTAACTCAAAAGCTTCTCTCTTTCACCAATAGAAATGGGTCCAATAAAAGATATTCCCTCACCCACCTTGTCTCTCTGTATTTTAAAGGTCATTTGCAAAGGAAAAATATGGGCTCATTACATTTTTCGTGCTCCTTTGTAATGTACTAAAAAGACCCGAAGAGTATGTTTCAAAAGTTGTTTTTCATAGATTCTGAGGCCAGACAGGACCACTGATCATCTAGTCTGACCTACTGCATAATGCACACCATAGGACTTCCCTGAATTAATGCCTATTTGAATTAGCACATGTCTTTTAGAAAAATATCAGTTTTGATTTAAAAATATCTAGTGAGGGAGAATCCACCACATCCCTTGGTAAATTGTTCCAATGGTTAATTACCCTCAATGTTAAAAATTTACATATTGTTTCCAGTCTGAATGTGTCTAGCTTCAACTTCCAGCCATTGGATCTTGTTCTACCTTTGTCTGCTATATTAAAGAGCACATCATCAAATTTTTGTTCCCCATGTAGGTGCTTACGGACTTTGTTAAACTAAACAGATTAAGCTTCTCGAGTCTATCACTATAAAGCATGTTTTCCAGTCCTTGAATCATTCTCCCCTTGACCCTCTCCAATTTATCAACATCCTTTCTGAAATGTTGACACAATATTCTAGTAGCAATTTCCCAGTGCCAAACACAGAGGTAAAATAATAAATAAATAATGAATCTATTCCTACTTGAGATTCCCCTGTTTAAAAATACATCCAGGGATTGCATTAGCCTTTGTGGCCACAGCATTGCACTGGGAATTTATGTTCAGGTGATTATCTACCAAGACCCTCAAATCTTTTTCAGGGTCACTGCCTCCTAGGAGAGAGGCCACCATCCTGTAAGTGCGGTCTACATTCTTTAATCCTAGTTATATAACTTTACACTTGGCCCCTGTAAAAGTACATTGTTTGCTTGCGCCCAGTTTACCGAGTCATCCAGATCATTGTGTATCGCTGACTTGATCTCCTCATTATTTACCATTGCCTCAAACTTCGTGTCATCTGAAAACTTTATCAGAGATTATTTTATATTTTCTTCAAGGTCATTGACTACAAAAAAAAAGATTTAAAATAGCACAGGGCCAAAAACCAATCCCACTAGAAACATACCTACTTGATTCTCTATTTGCAATTACCTTCTGAGACCTATTAGACAGTTTTTAATCCATTTAATGTGTGCCATATTGATTTTGAATTGTTCTAGTTTCTTAATCAAGATGTTGTGAGGTACTAAGTTAAATGACTTACAGAAGTCTAAGTATATTACATCAATACTATTACCTTTATCAAATAAACTTGAAATTTCATCAAAATGTGTATCAGATTACTTTGACAGGATCCTATTCACGTAAACCCAGGTTGATTAGCATTAATTATATTCCTGTCTTTTAATTCTTTATTAATTGGGTCGTATATAAGCCATTCCATTATTTTGCTGGGATCAATGTTAGGCTGACAGGCCAATAATTGACTGGGTCATCCTGTTTACCCTCTCTAACTATTGGCACAACATTACCTTCTTTGAAGTTTTCTGGAACTTTCCCCAGTGTTCAAGAATTCTTGAAAGTCAGCATTAACTATCTAGTGAGCTCTTTGGCCAGCTCTTTTAAAACTCTTGGCTGCAAGTTATCCAGACCTGCTGATTTTAAAATGCCTAACTTTAGTAGCTGCTGTTTATCCTTCTCCTCAACTGCTATTGGAATGTAAAGTGTTTCATTATCATCACATGACTACATCATCTGTTTTTCCCCCCAAATACATAACCAATATTTACTGAACACTACTTTTTCTACATAATCGATAATTCCACCATTTCCATCTATTAATGGATCAGTACCATTCTTGGGATTCTTTTTGTTCCTAATGTACTTTAAAAGCACCTCCTTCTTATTGTCCTTAACTCTGTTGGCCATAGATTTCTCCTTATGTCCTCTTGCTTCCCTTATTGATTATCTGCAATTCCTAGCTTCTGATTTATATTCATTATTACAAACGTATTATTGCTTCCATTTGTTTGTTTTGTTGTTGTTGTTGTAATAGCTACCCTTATTTCCACTCTAAGCCGGGCTAATTTTTTAAAGCAGTGTGGCCTTTTTTCTCAAATGTGGTTTTTTGGGGCATCTAGTAAAATGTTTATAAAAATTAACAATTATAGTATCATTCACATTTTTCTGTTTAAATTTTTTCTGCCTACCGATTTGGCTCATAATTGTTTTCAGTTTTGTGAAAATGGCACTTTTAAAGCATTAAGTAGATATATTAATGGTCGGACTTTATTGTGTTTGCACATAACAAACGTGATCGAATCATGATCACTTATACCTAAGCTACCACTAATTTTTAGGTCCATGATCAATTCCTCTTTATCTGTCAAGACCAGGTCTAATATAGAATTCCCCATGTTGGATGCAACACTTTTTGAGGTAGAAAGTTGTCATCTATAATATTTAGAAATTCCAAGGATGTTTTAGTACTGGTAGCAGGAGACCCTCCTTGTATTTTAAACATTACATTTTCCATTTTTGTCCATCTCACAAGGCCATGTGGTGACAGACAAAAAAGAAAAAATGTCAGAAATTTGAAGAGACTGAAAAGCTGAGAGGGGAAGGGATTTTTGATCGGGCTGCTTAAAATGCTTTGGGTTTTGTTTTTATTAATACCTGTGTAACTCAAATGACTAAGAACATTTCAGAGAGAGGGTACTTTGTGTTACAGATTCAACCACTACCCATTCACTTAAGGTGTGACTGCCCATGATACACATGATATTGAGGATCTCCAGAGATTTTCCAGCATAATCAAGAAAGATCAGATTTGACATTCCTGAGGTTAAAAAAAGAGACGTTTTAATACATCACAAAAGAGGCAAAAACTCAATTTTTTAAAAATCATTTGCAGCTGACCTTTAAGGTTGGATTTGAACAAGTAGCAGCTTGGTGGATCAGTTTTGCAGAGCCTGGATAGGGTGTGGTGAGGAAAAAGTCATAAAGATGCTTCAAAGACAAGCAGATAAATGGGGCATCAAGGATGGAGCAGAAGGGGTGGCATGCAAGGTGATAAGAGACTAGGTTGGTAGGCGGGCATAAAGTTATGTCCTTGAAGGTGACGACAAGCAATGTGAACTTGATGCAGAAAAGAAGGGGGAGCCAGTGGAAAAATTCAAAGAGGGGTGTAATGTAGAAAAATTAAGCAGTTGTGCCATTCAGACATACACACAATGTACCTAAGTAACCTCATAATCTTACTATTGTAACCCTCATCCTTCCTCTTTCTCTTTCACTACTATTTATTACTCTCATTGGTTTAATAATGTTTAAAACTAGATTGTGTTGGGACAGTATTTGCTGTGTGCTCTATAACGCATCTAGCACACCGTCATGGATTTATTCTGTTATTATTAGTCATGGGAAAAATCAAAACGTAGCAAGTCTGGGAAGGTCAAGCTATGTCTGCCCTCACAATATACGTAACTTTAGAATAAATCAAAAGCTGTGCTAAGGCAACTGATACAAAATCTGAGACAGGGTGCCTGCAAAACTTGGATCAAGTTGTGCCCAAACATGCAACAAGCCAACTCATTTTATTCCTGAAAATATTTTTTAATTCCACATTAAGAGCATTTTTTGAAATATTTGTTCTTCATAAATATGGTCCTGTTGGGGTAAATATTGTATAATTATATAGAGTAAATATCAGCCTCAAGCTACCCAGTTGAGAAATTACAGACATAGGGGCAAATTACTCACAGCACTGGTGTAGTGTTGAAGCAACTTGTGACTACAGAGCTGAGGGGGCTGGTTTGGTCCCTGGGTCAGGCTAACTTGTGCTTCCCATGCCATAGCCCCTATGAAACTTGAAGCAGGAGATTGATAGGGCACAGGACCACCCTGGTCACACTCCTCCAGCCTGCTCCTGAGACAGGGGTTTCTGTGGGAGCAGTGCAAATCTTTCACAAGGCAAACCACAGCGTGGGCTTACGAAAATAGTCTCTGAATCTCATCCATACTCTACAGAAAAAGAAGAATCTCTGGGGTAAAGTCAGCACTGTGGACCGAGGAAATTTTCCCTAAAGACACTGAAGTAAACCTCTACTTTACAAACAAGAATGTTTTATACCTTTGCAGGACATAAAGAACCTTGTTTTTTAAATTCTCAGAGAACTATCCCTTCGCACAATAAAACTGCACTTTATCTATCTGGGAAAGATGAAGGGCTGAGTCAGCTCTGCTGGGATTTGAACATGTGGGTCAAGACAGTTTAGGAATTTCAAACATGAAATGTATGCTAACCTAGAAAAAATGTTTTATACTATTCAGGGCCAGCCTGGGTACCAGTAGATTCTGTGACTTCAGGGAATCCCTAGTACCCAGGGCCCCTTGCTGGTAAAAGGGCCTACAGGTAGTTACTAATTGTGCAACTTTGGGGGAAAAAGCCATTGTTCAGATGTTTCGAGAGCCCCATATGATCTCAAGCCTCTCATGGAAGCAGTGACTACCATGACCATGCTTAATAAGAAAATGAAGTAAAAATATATCTTGTGTGCTCTTTACATTGATTTCCTTTATGTTATCTTTTCAGCATCCTAGAATCTTTATATATTGGTACTGTAAGTTTCAAGACTGTGTCTCATGTATTTGTTTTCATGCACTGTATTTTCAGATTGCATAAAGCCTAAATTTTCCTCCTACCTTCTACATTCTTTCTAGCCTTTCATCTATTGAGTAAAAGTCCTTAAAGATGCAGCTCAGTGAACATTTTAAGAAGGTGACCAGGACCTAGTGCTGCCTTAACCATTGATTGTTGTCCTGAAAAACTGATTACTGGCCCTATAACTGAAAAGGAGTTGTTCAGGGAAAAAAGCAACTCATAATAGGTTTAAGGCCTATGTATAATTTCTAATACAAACAAAATTATGTTTTTATTTGTAATTACAGTTTCTTTACATTCCAGTGGTACCATAAAAGGTGGAGTAAATCACGGTTAGACACTCACTAAAATTATAGCAGGAGTTTACTTTAAAACAGCAATGGACTCTAAGGGTGCATCCACACTCAGCAGAAAGATGTCTTCTTAGCAGGTGTTAACTAACACATGCAAAAATCCTAGTGAAGACAAAACAGTTTGTAGTTTTTACAAGTTAGCAGGTCGGAAAAAAAAAATACTAGAGGGGAGCCTAGGGTTTACCTTGAATTGCTAACATGTTAAAATTACAAGGGTCTATCTTCTCTAGTATTGTACCTTGTTTTAGTTGCCACATGTTCGCTTGCACATGGTAAACTCTTTTTTTCCCCATTGAAGACAAGAAGAGTGCATATTGTTGAATGAAATAACTTTACATCAATGTAAACTACATGTACTGAATGTGATCCAATTTTTAAAAATCACAGGGGTACTTGGTACTTCTAATATGATTAGAAAGTCATTGTATCAAGAGCAAAGTTCACATTTATTTTTTAAATCAGTTTGAATGTTTCACTACATAAAGTGCATTTCATGCCTCTTTAATATCAATATTTTGTCTAGCTAATGTCATACTTATAATTTATATTTTAAATTTAAATCATTGTGATTACCAAAGTTATTCTCCCTTTTTCAACTGGCATTGCTGACAAATGTGTATTCAGTATGGCATACTCCCACCCTAACTCCCCTCCTCCTGAGGGCAGAGTCTCTGGTAAAAGTGACTGATCATGTATCTTATTAAAAGTTTGCATCCAATATATCTTTTTACATTCTAGAGCTTCACAACCAGCAATCATTACACAAACACTCCCCACCCCCACCCCTTCCCTTGCAATAGGTTAGTAGCTGTGGAAAATCCTTAAATTTGGCCCTTAAGGCAACTACCATATATATTTGATTAGAAGCCATATGATGTATTACATTTAATTACTTCCCAATACAGCTTGAAATCAAGGATAACTTTAAAATGAGGACACCCCTATAGAAGTAAAAGTACTCTCCCCTACAGATTAGATAGTAAAACAACACGGTAAAAATGTATTTACTAATTAAGCGTGACTTCTAAATGAAGATATATGGTGTAAAACAGATGGACTAATGTTTTGGCTTAATCAACAAAGCCACTATGATTGGCATGAGGGAATATTTCTGTTTGTCGTTTCACATCCCTTTCCTTGCATTTTTTGCAAAATGTTGCACTATCACTTTTGAGATGATTAATTAACTTAGCTTGTGCGGCGGGTGCACAATGAACATCACTATACCAGACAAAGGAAGCTGACTTGGATCTAATCTATTTGAAGGGGTTCCAAAATAGGGCTTTAAAAGTGTCCCTGTAGATGGTTCCACAGAAGCAGCAGATCCAGAATAAGGACCTTAGAAGTAAAAACTCCTGAAACCTTATCTATAGAGTCACAACTGGGACTTGCCCCATAATACCAGTACTGTCTAGTATCATATCCCTTTCCGTAAGTTACAATATCATACTCTGAACAACCCTTCCTGAGAACATCAGTGGTCTCTCTTGAAAATAACCTTCTATAGTGTATATTTTAGGTACTTATAAATACAGTATTGGTATTACTGTAGTATTTAAGCACCTCTCCATCTTTCATGCGTTTATCCTCACAATATCTTTGTGAGGCAAAGTAGTATGAGCATCCTCCCAGTTTTACAAATGGAAAACCTGAGGTACAGAGACTCATTTAAGTAACTTGCCCAGGATCACACAGGCAGCCTGTGGCAGAGCCAGGAATTGAACCCAGAGTATCAATGTCGCAGTCTAGTTCCTAACATCTGGACCATCTTTTCTTTCCATATTTACAGCCTTTTAAAATAAGCACACACAGCCAACCAGTGACCTAGTGAGTGAAGGAGTGCACTTCAGTTTTACAAAGTGGGCAGGATTTAAAACAAGAACATATGCCCATTAATTAAGGCCTTCACAAAAAACATTTACTGTAATCTGGTGATTTTGTTGAGGGGAAATCTTTACTCCGGCCACATTTATTGGGGGTATAAACAATGTCCAATTCTACAAGCTAATTAAACAGCAGGTCTAAGGTAATATAGAGTTTTGCCTGCATGACTGGGATATAAGGTTTATAATCCATTCCATTATAGGACAAAACCCACAAGAACAAATATTTTGTCTATTCAAAAAAGTCAATTATGCCATTCTTTAAGTAATAACATGTTCCAGAGGTCAAAGTGGCATTGTTTAAAACAATCTAACCACTTTTCTTTAGTGCTTGAAGCTTGACAGCCATTCAATGTTGATTAAGCAACTGACGGCAGCAGAACCAGCCAGAAAAGAGAAGATTACACCCCAGCATACAGCACCAGACTGGAGCTCATTTCTTATTAAATTATGAGCCCATTCTTCTGAAGTTCTCAGCACCCTCACACCCATTGACTTCTGTGAGCGCAGAATCTTGAGGAATCTGAGCCTGGGAGGTCATATCTTGTTTTACCTTGAATTAGTTGACAAGATCCCTTTAAGACAAGTAAACCTGATTTAAAAGAAATATATAGTATATTTTGATGTGGTTTATGAAACTGAAACAAATTAGAGGACAAATCAAACCTCTATGCAGAAATATCCATACAGGCATCCGGAAACCCTGACAAGTTCACCTTGTTAAGTTTCCTCAGAATTATTCCAACAGAATAGAGCTGAGGGGTCCATCCCAAAACCCCCAGAGATCACAGGGGTAAAGGGCCATCTCTGTGGAGACCCCGAGCCTCTGCATCAGCTATGGGACACTGTGATTCTACCCTCAGTCCCTGGCAGCACATTTGCACTGGAACCATGTTGCCAGGGTCATTCCAGTTGGCAACTCCCCAGAGCAAAGGAGCCTCTGCTATTTTAACTTTTCTCTTGCTTGTCCCTTGAGTGATGGGGTAATGGGTGCCATCTCCACTATAGCCCTGCCTATTCCTTCACTCTAATCCACACCTACCTGCTCACAATTCCCTCCTCCCCCCTGCCCCATGGATTCCTGAACACATTAATATTTTTCTGTGGGATACAGGGGACCAGAAAAATAGGCTTACAGAGGTGGCTGATACTCCCACCTTTCTGTTTGGAGAGGGAGATCTCTGTCCACGGAGGACCCTCCAGCTTGATTTTTAGGGTACACAAATCTCTCTTAAAGTGTCCTACTCCAGCTGAAGCCCATGAAAGCTCTTCTGATTTTAATGTGGACCATACTGAGACCTACATTTGTTTTGTAAAATGGTTTTAGTGCAGAAACTAAAGTACGTTTGCTGTAATCCCCAACATTGGCCCTATCACAGGGTTCATTCACTGCTAGGGCCTCTTCTTTCTGGCTGCTCTTGGGAATCAGCTCTTTCGAGGTCCAACACCCCTTGTACTGCTCACTGCTGATCTCTCTCCCACAGTCTCTGCAACTCAGGGTGTTCCCTTTTCATGGCTTGACCCTCTGGCCAGGAAACACATTTGTTTCCTCCCTAGTAGCTGGTAGGGGAACCTGGGCCCCCACTCTACTCTGGGCTTCAGCTCACAGACCCTCTACTCAGCAGCCAAGGTCTGTTCCCTCTTAGACTTTGCTGCCTCTCCCTGAGCCTCTTCCATACCTTCTGGATCTCTCCCCTTCTCTGGGTTTGTCAGCCTCACAACTCTCTCCTCCCTGGGAGTAACTGTAGATTAACTGCTGCTATAGCTCCAAACACACCTCCCCTTTCCTAGCTACAGACAACTTCCCTACAGCCCCTTTTTACTTTCAGCTCCCTGGCTTTATAGAAGCCCTGTCTGTTCCTGCACAGGTGAGCTTCCCCTAATTAGGGCTTTCCTCTCAGCATTATTTCTCCCAGCTTGTAGCATAATAGGTTAATTGACCCATCAGGCCTCCATTAACCCCTTCAGGGCAAGTGTGCCATGGACACCCCATCACAGGCCCTCAAGCGACTTCAGTTCTGTGAGTTGGGTGTATACTGAGCAATGGTATATAAATATACTCAAATTCTAATTTTTTAAAAATATCCTTTTAAAGTACACACAATTTTCTCAAAGAACAAATGTCTGCAACAATCCAGGTGGAAAATCTAGCTTCAAAAGAATTTTTTTAAAGCTGTATCCTTTAACAAAATGTCATACCGAGCACTAGGTATATAAATGTACTCAAACCTTAAACATTTTGCAATAATTTTTAACTTTTTAATAATTTCATTTATTGCATTTTAGATTCAAAAGTTACAAGAACAATTTCAAAGAAAAAGACAACTTCAAAAGCATGATACAACCAAAAGACTATACAGGATGAAAGAACAAATGCGAGGAGGATCAAGACCTTACAGTGAGATCAGCTATTAGCTAATTAAACATGTGAATAAAATACAGCATATTAAACAGAAGCACTATTGGTGATGGGCAATCTGTTAGGCAAACAAATGATAGTAGAATTTTTTTCACATCTTTAGAGAGAAACATTATTGATCTTAATATGATTCACTGTGACATAAAAGAGATGAAATAAATCAATGTCTACTAACTAAAGGACCCTGTCAATCTGATGTTTTTAAAAAAAATCTAGTTTCTAATAGATCACCTCTTACAAAGCCTGATCTGAGTTTTTTAAAAAACCTGCATCAGGCTCCAGTAGTGCAGACCCCTACACCTTTGTAGAGTGTCAATAATTTTCTGGGCCTAAGAGCCAGATCCACAAAGGGACATAGGTGCCCAAGTCCCAGTTTTAGGTACCACTGGGTATGCCTCCACGGAGATTAAAAAACCCACAACTGTCCCAAGTCAGCTGACTCAGGCTCATAGGGCTCCAGGGCTGAAAAATTGCTGTGTAGAGGTTCGGGTGCAGGCTGGAGCCGAGCTGTGGGACCCTGCAAGGATGGAGGATCCCAGAGCTAGGCTGCAGCCCAAGCCCGAACATCTACACAGCAATTTTTATTCCCCCCCACCCCCAGCTTGAGTCAGCTGACCCGGGCCAGCTGTGGCCATGCCGCAGGGCTTTTATCCTAGTGTAGATGTACCCATAGTGATCCACAAAATGCCCATTTGGCTGCTGCCTAATCCTGAAGGCACCTAAACTCACTTGGCACCTAAATTTTCACTGTAAAAGTTCTCTGAAAGCCTATATTTCTGCCTCTGAGAGTACATACTGCTCCCTCACTCTAAGCATCTGGACACCTATCTCATCCCTATGCCCCAGCCTGATCTTCAAACCAGGAGAAGAAAGGCAGAGGGATTGATGCCAGTCTTCCCCATAGGGCCTAATCTAGTATGAATGCTCAAAGGAGAATGCTCTCCCTTATAATCTTTGGCCCAGTGGCTAAGATACACCTCTACCCCGATATAACGCTGTCCTCGGGAGCCAAAAAATCTTACCACGTTATAGGTGAAACTGCGTTACATCGAACTTGCTTTGATCCGCCGGAGCACGCAACCCCCTCTCCCCCCGAAGCGCTGCTTTACCGCGTTATATCCGAATTCGTGTTATATCGGGTCGCGTTATATCAGGGTAGAGGTGTATTCAATTGAGATATAGGAGACCCCTGTTTAATTCCCCCCTTTGCATGATGAGGTAGCGTCTTGCCTACCATGCTGGCTTTTGTGGTTCCTATTCTTTGGTGTCTATCTCTCCCCGTTCAGTGTATAGGCAGTCTAGGCACCTAACTCAGACTTTGTGATCCCATTGTTGTTCCAGTGATTTTCTAGGCACCTAAAAGTTCCTAAGTGCCTTTGTGGAGCCAGGCATAAATGTATAGGAGAACAGTGAAACTGACTATACACAAAGGGCAGACAAGTGTACGTTTACAAAAATAGATTCTTTTCTATCTAGTCTTTCATTTATAGTAAGCTTATATCTTACCTGTAATTACATAATTTTCAGACAGGAATGTAACTTTCTAGCGTGTTGCAAATGAAATGAGATTCTCAGATTAAGCAGAATTCTCTGGTTTTCCCTTTGATTTTATAAGAAGTCATTGTAAATCTGTCAGCAAGACTTTAGGTGTGGGAGGATGTTTGGATTTCCGGCATATTGCAACACAGTTCTTGGCCACCGGCAAGAAATTCATTGAAATATCACATATGTGTTTTAAAAAAAATTAAATGAAACCTTTAGACTAGTCTCAGGATTGTTAATTCTAGATAATTAATCAACAACTTTTCCCTAAAATAAAACTAAGTGGGGCTAGCTGAAAGCACTTATTATAAAGGTGCCCTGATGTTCCTCATGCCTGGAATAGTGGCTTACAGATGATGTGAAGCTGTTCCGGGAGGAGTAAAATAAATCCCGCGTAGTATACTGAACAATAGCAGTTGGTGTCTAGAGTTCCTGGTATGAATCAGCCCATTGTTCCCTAACCTTAATATTTCTTTCCTGGTCTAGCTTTAACAGTGTTTTGTACTCTATAGCTTTTGTATTAGCTAACTAATCTTACAAGTAAATCCTAATATCTTTTACATTGCCTATGTTTTTCATGTACAAACATCTGCCCAATAAATCAGACTGCATATCTTTCGATAATTTGTTAATTTTCTTTATAATTTTATTTTCTGTTCATAAACTGATTTTTTCCCAGTCATCTATGTCACCACTCCCACCCATTGTTGTTTGCAATGTTCTTGTAGCTGTGTTGGTCCCAGCACATGAGAGAGACAAGGTGGGTGAGGTAATACCTTTCACTGGAAGTTACCTCATCCATCTCATCTCTCTACTAAAACCAGAGTCATTTTTCATGTACATAAGAATGTAGATCTGACTCACAAGGCAAACAAATGTGCAGATTCTAATTTGGGATGAAAGAGTTTATTCCAGTGTATATGATTTACAAGCAAACAATATATAGTTTATAATTTGGGGTAAAACTATGTGGCTCAGATTTCTTGGAGTTCTTTTTAGCTGGGTTTGGAGGGAGAGATTTATACATATGTAAACTATGAGAGATTCTTGCCTAGGTGATTAACAGTACCCTCATTTAGCCATTTTAGTTTCTGTTCATGGGGAGAGGAATGCCCAACCTTGGCTGATTTGTGGGTCCTTGGACAAAGTGTCTCACATGATGTGAACCATTTTCTTATTGTCTTTATAGGTGGAGCCTATTTTGGGATAAAGAGAGGTGGATAGCTTTTCTATTTTTGTTTGTTTGTTTTGTGGGCCAGAAGGAATGATTAGTTATTAATCATTCAAGCCATATCTATTCCAAATATCCCTTGCATACCCCTAAAAACATACCTTTTTCCCTAGCATAGACTTGTCCTTTGGTGTTAGGCACCGTACTCCTATTGAAATTCAATGGAAATTGGATCCCAGTTGGCTCCTTTGAAACTCCCTCCACAGGACTGTTAGTTAAAACCAAAATTCTTACATCCTCCTCTGTAAATAATGATTCTAAAGTCAGAACTTAACTGACTGTGTTGATGGGGCATTGGGGAACTAAAATCCACCTTACTCTTCTATAGCAGCATGTGCTGTTCCATGGAGCAAAAAATTTAGTCATTAATGTAATCAGATATGAATCAAAGACACCTAGAAAGATACAATTAAGAAAGTAGGTGCCATTTCCACATAAACAAGCACTTTTATTATCCTAACTACACGTTAACGGATACATATTTTTATTAAACAGAACCATTATACTGTATTGTACCAGAAACTTCCATCCTCATCATTGCAAAAACAAAAGATGTTAAACACATTTTGCTTATTTATAGACATTTCCATAGTGCTCATCACAATAGTTCAGTACTATAAATGCCACAAAGGTAAAACTGTGATCTGTAATTGTAAAAGGCCAGTGGGTCCTCAAGCTGTCTCTGGTGTTAGAGAACTTCCCCAGTTCCAGGCAGAGAGCAATAGCATCCTTTATGAACCAGGACTGAAAAATCTATAAGGAGACGATTCCTGTAGAGACAGGGTCAAATCACTAACCAAAAAAAAAAAAAAAAAAAAAAAGTTGAGTGTCTTCCTCTTGGACTCTACTCACAATCTAGAGTGCTGAAGAAAAGTACAGACAACCTTTTATATTGTAGACTTTGCCAGCCTATCCCTCTACATGTCATAATGCATCTGAAGGTGTGGACTGATGCTGAGAAAAATAAAATAACATGACTTCCCAACCCTTATATCTCAGAAGCAACATTATGATCAGTGCCCTGTACACTCCACAGCACATTGGGACTGTATTCTGCAGCAAAACACCCTATATTTCATGGCAATCCCTACTTTCCTCAGCTACTTTAAAAGTACTCTATTGCCATGAAACACTCTTAATTCCCAGCTTTGCCACCCTCACACAAAAACACACATTTATGGTTCATAGTTGAAAATACTCATTGATGAAAAATTCATCAATGATTATATTCAAGGATTTTTGTTTTCCCACTACGGTCTTCAGATAGCTGGGTCCACTCTCTGGCTCTTGGCTCCTGCAATGTTGTGTAAGCAGCCCAGCTCAGAACCTCCTTCTCCCCACGCATTCCAAGGAGATGGGGAAGCTTGTATCAAGCTTCAGAAGCCCATCTCTCCAGCAACCCAGGCCTTGGCTGCTGCGCTATTTTCTATGCATCCCATCTTGCTAGCCTATGTTTCTGGATTCCTCCCACTCCCACTGCATGGTTGCAGACTAAACTCCAGTTCTGGCTTCCTGACCACCCGCTGCCTGGCTTCATGGAACATGCACTGTATTCCAATTAACTGTCCTCTGTGGGGAAAGCTAAAAAGGAAGATGCAGGCAGCTCCTGGTAGGGCCAGGAGACAGTAAGCAAATGTCAGGTGCCTGGGGTCAGCAAAAAAAGCTGAATTACGTAGCTTCTTCAAAAAATGTGGAGTTCCAGAATCATGGAGTCTATGGGGCCTTGAATGCAATGAATGGGGCAATGAACGCCTTTGAAGACTATTGTTTCAGGCTCTCTGCAGACTCAGACAAGCATCCCTGCTCAATTTGGATTTTTAAAATTCTCTCCACAGTCACGAGAGAGAAAAAAAATTTAAATTAAAAAAATTAAACCTGAGATTCTGGAGTGGCAAAGGGTGAATTCTGCAACACATTCTGCAGCTGCAGAATACACAGGGCCCTAATTATGATGGGCTACACCAGCCTGGATGCCAATCACTAATGCAGAGACTGTCACAGAGGTATCAAAAGTGCTAATTTAATCTCAAACACAGGTCCTGTTAACTCTTAACCAAAAGTCTACAGTATCAAAGTTTACAAGATCTTCATTATATTCTGCCACCTTTCTCTTCTGAGATTCTAGACATTTTCCCCTTAGAAATTTTCCAGATCAGGCACCTTATCAAAGAGGAATTCTATCTTTTTTCTTTCATGTTGTAGTTAAATCATCAGTGTTTTAGCTGTGGTAGATCAATTGTCTTCTGCACTCAGCCATTTGTCAGTTCTTTGTTTCATCTAGTCATTCATCAACTGCATCTCTCTTTTTCTCCATAATTGAAATCTGGCCTACAAGTTCATACATGCTCCTTTGTCAATTGTAGCCCACCAGTTCCAGCATATTTCCTGGATAATTTGCTGTGATGAAAAATCAGAAACAGAAGTATGTTCTGTCATATAACATTGTGAAGAAATATGAATTTAGAAGTCTTTGGAGCCACCTCAGTAAAAACAGGATTTTAATGGGACAAAAATTAGGAATTTTGAAGCTGGTTTCCATTGCAACCTTAACTCTGCTCCCCTATGAATATGTTGGAATGGAACCACACTTTCTCAGCATTATTCCTTCAGTAATACTGTGTAAATATGTTGGACTGTGCACTGTTTTATGTTTGTTACTCTTTTTCAGTAAGGTTGAAATGCTGACATGTAGAATTTAGCATTATTCAAGTGATTTGATCATATGATAGAAGACCCTGTTGTAATGCACACACAGAGACAAAATTAAGATTGTTGTGGGAAACTTGACTTTAAATTCTCTAACTTTTATGCAATTAAAATTTCAACCTTAATGTTATGTCAAAATAGGATTTTGTAACTATTCAAAATACATAACATAATTAAGTATCTAACCATAACTAGGAGTGCATTTCTGGGCAACTATAGTATGTCTTGGTGGTGTTAACGAGGTATGGCCAAAGGCCAAGTGACTTTGAGCACCTGAGAAATGCAATGATCTTCCCGAAGTGCACTAACATAACCTGGTGTGTCAATAGGGAAAACAGTTTGAATCTGTGCATTTTCTGCTCACTAGAGATATAGATATTACATCATTAACCGCCAATCAGAAAGGTCTAGCTGTAAACAAAGTTGAAATAATTTCTCATTAATGCATGAATCTAAATAATCTAGCTAAATAATACTAACCAAGGTATGATGCATAATGAAGGAAAAACCTGTATCACGGGGGGAGATGGTCACACATGAGCTCCAGTTTGAGAAATAGCATCAGTAGACTGTTTCAGAAGAATTGCTGCAAACAAACTGCCTGAATACACTTGAACCTGAAGAAAAAAATATAGTGACCTGTCACGATCCACCTCTCTCAGCATCTCATGCCCAGAAGCACCTGCCATGTTGGTTGCAACTAATGGTTAAAGTAGATTAAACCAGGAGGGAGGAGGAGCTCTCATTGCACCAGCCCAGGAAGAGTGGGAGCTGTGAAAAAATGCTGTTCATCCAGATGAGGGAGGGATTGGGGAGCTCCCCTCTGCTGTAACCTCTAATTGCAACATAAACCCACTGCATGTATCAAAGAGAACAAGCTGCGTTTAAGAGACTTACTAGGATCTCTTAATGTCAGAATTGCTTAAAGGAAGAGGTAACTTTGTGCTCCTGGGTGGGGATTGAACCTGCAACTTCTGGGCTTAAAATATGAGCATCTATTGCCTTAGCTAAAAGATCTGTTCCTGTTAGCCAAAGCTGTAGGAGGCTCATCAACCTCTACCAGTGGCCCAGCCATAACCAGTGCGGGATAGAACACCACATTGTATGGTGAATTACAAAGACCACCTTGACTAGGGTGAAATAAAAATGGGGATCATTGAACTAGAGACAGGGCCATCCTTAGGCATACGCAGCATACACGGCTGCGTAGGACACCGGAAAATTTGGGGCACCATTCCACTTGCTGGCCGCGGCTGGAATCCTCTCTTCCCTGTCCCCTCCCTCACTCGCTCCTTAGCCGGCAGGCTGAGGGCTCCAGCCTCTGGCTCTGCTGCCCCAGTCCCGGGGAGTCCAGAGCAGCGTGGCTGGTCACTGGCAGTGCGGCGGCCTGGCCCACTGCTGCCCAGAGCGGAGTCCCTCCCTGGACCTTGCCTACCCGCGCCACTCGGTCTCTGGCAGGGGCTGGGCTGGGGCCAGTACAGGAGGAGCAAAACTTCCATGTGAGTCAGCGGGGGGGAGGGGCAGGCTGAACGAGAGAGGGAGGGAGGACTTAAAGTGCCAATGTGCTCACTGTCTCTCACACTTCCCTAACACACACACACACAGTCTCTCTCACCCACTGTCTCTCACTCATAGACTGGCTCTCACAGCCACATACACTCTACTTCTCATGAGGCTACGTCTTCACTACAGGGGGGGGTCGATTTAAGATACGCAAATTCAGCTACGCAAATAGCGTAGCTGAATTCGACGTATCGCAGCCGACTTACCCCGCTGTGAGGACGGCGGCAAAATCGACCTCCGCGGCTTCCCGTCGACGGCTCTTACTCCCACCTTCGCTGGTGGAGTAAGAGCGTCGATTCGGGGATCGATTGTCGCGTCCTGACGGGACGCGATAAATCGATCCCCGAGAGGTCGATTTCTACCCGCCGATTCAGGCGGGTAGTGTAGACCTAGCCCAAGTCACAGTCCCCCAACACACAGTCACACACACACACACACACTGGCTCTCTCTGGCTCTCTCACACGCACTGGCTCTCTCACACACACATACATACACACACACACACTCCATTGTGCACACACATACACACTTGTATTATTATTGTTGTTATTACTGCTTGGTACTTCCTGTCAAAATGCTCGTGGTGAGCCAGGAGTGGCGAGGGGCTGCAGGAGAGCTGTGGGCTCTGGCAGGATGCAGCCCCCATGTGACAGTGCGAAGCCTGCCTTGAGCCACTGCCGCAGTGTCTGCTGCGTACAAAGCTCGGTGTGTGTCAGCAATGGGGGGGATTCTGGGAATCGACAGGCGGGGGTGGTGGCTGTGCCCCCTTGACGCACTGGGGTCAGCAGCGCTGGCTGGGGACCGCCTTCAGTGGAGCATAGGGGCACCAGTTTAATAATACTGCGTAGGGCCCCATAAATCCTAAGGATGGCCCTGAGGAGAGGATAGATAATATGGATGCTTGGATGGAGTGAATGTGTCTGGAATAAGCACAAGATACACTGAACAGAACTTGCAAAAAAATTTTAGAGGAACTCATAAAAGATTGAAGCAACCAACTTGGCGATGAGTGGTGGTGACTTTGGTGGTGACTTTCAATCTGGACAGCAAAGATGATCCTCTTTATATAGAAGGGCACTATAAAATTCCCGTGAAAAACGGAAGGATCGCCATTACATTCAAGGACCAATGTTATGGTTTGAAAAGTGCAAGCAAGAACGGATCCCCAAAGTACCCAGAGTGGGGAAAATAATCAAGCACTGAGTTTCATAAGAAAATAAGAACGGCCACACTGGGTCAGACCAAAAGTCCATCTAGCCTAGTATCCTGTCTTCCAACAGTGGCCAGTACCAGGTGCTCCAAAGGGAATGAATAGAACTCAAGTAGTGTAACAATGTAACTGAGGACAGACTGGCTCAAAATCATTTCAATTTTTGTGTGTGGCTGTGAGGTCTGATCTTTTAAGCTGTCCCTAATTAAGTACTGTTTGGTTTCAGCAGTATGCTAAGAGAGTTTTTCAGCTTGTCCTCCGTACATACTGCACATTAAGTACTTATTTAACTTATATATATGAATATTGATTGAAAAGAGACCATATATGAAGTCTATGTGTAAATATGAACATGGCCAACCCATTCTAATATGCCATTATAGGCTCATGCACATCTATAGCTCACCAGAAGTGTAGAATATAGGTCAAAATCCTTAGCAGATAAATGCCTAATCCAAGATAAACATTAATAAATCCAAAAATGAGATTAGGACTTTACCTTAAATATCCAATAAACTGTGTGAAAAAACAACTGAATGACTCCTACTGACTCAGTAAAATATCTGTGAAGCATTTTAAAAATATAGGGGAAAATAGTTATATGAAAAACAGATACAGTATTACTACTAAAAATCGGGCCAATCAGCACCCAGGAGCTTGATCCAGACTTTCCCAATTTTAAAGAGTCTTGGATGTGCTGTTCCTAATTGGACGAATTTCTAAATGCTACTTTTCCTTTGGGATGTTGTATATGATATAAATATTGAATATTTGCTTCAGAATGCTGAAGGACTGCTAAATGCTGGGTCCTCTAGATTTAAGACAAAACTATGAGAAAACTATCTACTTTGTGAAATAAGTGTTTTATTTACCTCCTTATCACTCCTACTATTCTGAACCCGAGTAAACCAGCAGGACCCCTTAGGAACAAATCACTCAATGGGATCCACTCAGTTTACATTTCCTTGCTCTTGCTGACATCTGATAGTTAGCTAAATTATTATTAAATATTTGTATGATGCTTTACAAAAATAAAAACACATATGATAGTCAACCATTCTCATGGTCAGAGTTGGACAAAAAATGTGGGGAGGAAAATTGTGACATTTTGCCCCCTTTTTTTGTTGAAATTTGAAATTAGAATTTTAGACAAAAATGTTCATGGCACATTGAAAAATTTGGACAAGCCCTAATCATGACACAAGTCCACCAACTAAAAAATGAGCTGCTGTCATGAAATCAAATGCTACATGTAGATAACATTTAGAAGATTTTTCTTCAGTAACAACAAGTCTAAAACCAATCTTACCTTAAAATGAAATGTGTTCCTTTAGATTTCATGGTTTTTTTAAATCTTGCATGACCCAACAAATAGGTAAAATGCAATAAAAGAAAACCTCTGTGAGTGAAACTACACATAATTCTGAGTTCCACTAGTATAATAGACCACTTGAGTTTCACACTCATAGTTCCTCTCTTTGTCCATTGGCTTTTGTGGGAGTTTTGACTGTACTAAGAATTAAAGTTCACTACTGAAGTCCTCAAAATATTTGATGTGTGTATAGTTTATAGCTCACAGTTGCAAAGACAAGAATTGTAATGAGCTTCCAAGCTTGCCTTAAACTTGTAGAGTATTCTCTCTTTTTTGCTTAAAACACACCCAAATAGTTTTTTTAGATTGCATTTCCTATTCACACTAAAATTGTGTGGTATGCATAAATGGCATAATGATTTGGGGTATATTTTTAATATATAATTTGTTCATTGTGCTCTAATAGCACCATGAAATTTCAAACTCACTATCTAATCTTCCTGCTGTATCAGATGATGGTATCAGCAAAATTTCATACTTTACTATAAGGTTTCAACTGTGAGACAGGTAAGCCAGTTATTGGTAGTAAATCACACCGTTTTCATTCAGTCCAGATTTCTGATATCATATAGATGTATTGTTCGATTGCTCAGTTTAGACAAAGAAATGGGGCGGACTGTGGGAGGAGTAACGCAAATTAAATGCTCAGGTAGAGACGAACATATATAGACAAAGAAACACAGGTGCCTTTCGAATTCAGGTGCACAATGATCACCCAAATCCTTTGCTACTGAATTTGGACTTCATAGGATTTTCATTACCATTCAATACAGGACTTGTTTTCTGAAGGAGGAATGTAAGTTTTCACTCTGTTTCTCATTGTTGTTGCTGTTTTTTGTTATATAAATAAGATACAAAGTCACATTATAAGATTATGAGAGTAAATAAATCTTAAATAGTGAATTTCCAAACTGTTCACTAATAGTATTTAGTCAGAAGAAATATATTAGTTAAAATTTGCATTTCTGTAATTGAACAGCATTTACATTAGTATTTTCTTTTCTATAATGTTAACATAATTTTGAGAAGTACTTGTTTTAGATAGTAAAGAATAATCTTCTAAGATTTTCAGTGTGATATGTAATAAATTTAGTATGTAATACCATACAGATTTAAAATGATATGATCAACTGAATGCATTTCTCTGTAGAATGCTCCTTGGTTGTATGACACTCTCGACCTTTTGTAAATTATTGACAGAAATAGTTTGCTGCAAACAGAATCAGTAAGAATTGTAAAGGACTAAACATAGTTTTGGGGTATTATGTGGAGTTTTTTAATGACTTTCAAGAGACTTTACAAATCCAGGGAAAACAATGAAACGCTAAACGTGAGAGGACTTGAATGTAAACTGGTTTTAGAAAAGCTGTTGTCTAATGGGGTGATGCCTAATCATGTAATGGATTGATGTCCTTCTTGTGGCTGTTATTTGAGGTTAGATTTCTCAATTTTTAAAAATACCAATCCCCCTTCAAAAGAAAGTTATAGAGGCTAAAGGTTGGGAAGGATTTCCATAATTCTGGCTGCCAAAATGCACAGAAAAAAAAAATCAATGCATCCACAAGTATGGCCAAACAACTTCAGATCAGAAAGAAATATTTTGTATTTATTCTCTGTATAATTGTATACGGTAGTTATAACATAATAAAATATTAAAGTATATTGAAAAGGTCAGACTCACTGCCACAAAACAAAAATATGCCTTAACTTGGGCTAAATTCTGCCCTGATAATCACACTTCATATATCCACAGGTTAGAATAATTTATGCATTACTGGGGATGCCACCCTGAACTATTCTTCCATTTTCTACATAAAGTGTATCACAATTTCTCTATGTTTGTGATGTCAAATCTCTAAAACAGGGAGGATTTTGACCGAACTAATAGACAGATTTAGCCAAACAAATAAACTGTTTCTATGCTAATATCTGAAATAGATGGATCTTGATCCAATCTTCAGTAGTGAGTGTAATTCAGTGCCAACGTGATGTGGAATCGTGCATGTGTTTGAGCCTGCATGTATGCATAGTATATAGGGAACAATCTGGCTCTGATAACCCCTCCTACAACTACTTTATTACACAAAGAACTGTGAAAATCAAAGAGCGTAATCAAGTGTATTCCACCACCCTTATCACATGAAGAGATCAAACTACTATTTGCAGGTTACATGTGTAGATCTTCAAAAAGGTTGAGAAGCTAGGGCATTAAACGCTCCACACTTTGTGGTGGAAAGCATACTATGTACGCCACATCATAAAATTTTAAATTTATGGAGACATTCTGTTTTAATATGAAGACTGGCAGGGGTTTTGTTGTTCTTTAATCAGGCTCCTTATGAACAAGTTGCTAAACATGTACATCTTACTACACTTACTGCATTTGTGTTCTGTGTATGCCATGTATAATGTCATTTCTGCCTGTTGAAATTGTAAGCCAAATTCAGCCTTGTTATAAGAACTGTTTTCAGTGGTGGTGTATCCTCTTAAATATGTGCTGAATTTACTCAGATGGTAAGGATAAAAATGACTGCATGAAAAATATAAGGCAAACCTTACATTTAAGGGAAGGCTTCCCACAATGTACTATTTGTGGCATAAGATCATACATTTGTGTCACAGTGTCTCATCCTTTCCTTGAGCATTGCTTGAAAACTGGCTTTTTAACCTACTCAAATGCTTCTTAGTAGATCCTTACAGCACATTAGGCACTAAATAAGGGAAGTCTCTTCAAATATAGGTCAGAGAGAGAAAATATGATCCTATGCAAGGTATGGTTTTGTTGGTTTCTGTTTAGAAATTTTAAGGCACTTAGCACAGAATAAAAATACAAATAGACAGACACTCTGACTGTGGAGAATTGTCTCAAGAGCCAATGGGCCTGGGACTAGCCAGTCCTGTTTGATTACCAGACTTAGTTGGGAATAGGGTCAGGTGATTCCTATAAAAGGCTGAGCGAGCTCAGTTGGAGGGGATGGTGGGAAGCAGCCTCCTGTGGCAAACCCTAGAGCAAGGGGAAAGGCCTCTGCAGCCTGCTTTGGTTAGGTTAGTAAAATAGCATTGCGTTAGAAGAATAAAATTGTGCCCTGAAGGCAGGTTTTGAATGGACTTTCAAGTGTGGTGTCAGCTCTTCCTGTGCTAGGGAGGGAGGCTGGCCAGGAGCTTGTGCGCATGCTACAAACTCCATGGACCCTGAGCAATGTCTGCATGTGTACATTTACCAGTTTTCAGTGCTCATCACTCTCCTGAATCAGGGGCAGTTACTCAACATTGATGTCCACTGGGGAAAATTCTCTTCAGCTGCTGTTCTGCCCACTGATGCCGCCTTCCCTGTTAACTGGCCACCTTGCTCGGATGAAATAAAACCATCATGATTTATTTATTTTTTTTTAATATCACTGCCACAACTCTGAGAAATCATCCCCAGGGAGTCTTCCTAGTAAACATTTTCTCAGCATTTCCCCCTCCCCCCCTTCAGGAGGGCCCACACCTGACTCCAGGGTGTGGAGTGTGTGTGACTCTTTTGTTTTCTCTTCCCTCAACTGACTGCTGGGTTGGAGGCGATTCCCTCACATACACACGCAAACCGCCAGGAGCGGCTAGGAAACTAGCTGCATCATTCAAACCCAACACGGTACAGGTGGGATGGGAAGGGGAATCCGTTGCCCTTGGGAAGGACGCACTGTTAACAGAGACGATTGGGGTGTGGAGAGGGGAGATTTCCCGGGATACCCCCCTCCCCCGGTGACACCCAGAGACTGGACTCTCTCTGCCCCGCCCCAGGCAGGCAAGCGCTGGAACCTCGCGCTGCGTTTGGGCGCGCTCATTCGCCCCCGCCCGCCCCGGGCCCACGTGCTCTCTGCGAACGTTCTGTGGCGTTCCACCTTCCCTCCCTCGCGCCGCCACCCAACACACCCAGCCCGGCGCGTGACGCCCCGCTGCTTTGGAACCTCGCGTCGCTGTCGGCCGCCGAGCCACGTGCGCCCCTGGGCCGCTCTGTCGCCTTCGAGAGCAATCCCCGAGCCTCCCTCCTGCTCACGGCCACCTCCCAAAAATGCGCCTTAAAACCCAGGTAACGCTCCTCCCCCCCCAACTGGCTCTACGGGCGGCCCGTGCCGCGAGTACCCCCCAACCCAGTCCCCTCTGGGTGGGGAGAAAGGGGGCATCTGTATTGATCGACTAACGCCCTCCCACGCAGATACTGGGGTGGGAGGATTTAAAAAAAATATTTATTTGGGGGGAGAGTATGTGGTTTGAAAGCCTGTGCAGATTGAACCTCCCCCCCAGTCTCCCTTCTCCACCCACCCACCCCCACCTCTGCAGGAATCCCTTTTGTGACTTTAAAAAATGCTTCTTCATGAAACTTTCTCCCCAGCTCTCCTGGCGTTCATGCCCCTTTCTGGAAGAGGCAGGACAAAGGGAGGGGTGCGGAAGGGAGGAGAAGGGCTCCAGCAGGTGCTCTCCTCTTATGCCTGCAAAGACTTGTTTGCCAGATCACTGATGAGCTTAAAAAAAAGCTAAGGGAACATTTAATTTGACTGATGGGGCCTCCGGGTTACTACTTTTTTTTTGCCCCACCATGTTTTGTAATAGCCCACTTGTTCCAAGAATGTATGTGGAAGAGAATTTTGCTCACAGGATGGTGATCTCAGCCACCAGACCCATCCATTACCCTTTTTTCGTTACTCCGGAATATCAGTTCAACCTGTTTGTTAATTTAGACTCCGATCTTATAAACTCTTACACAGGAATAATTCCTGTGTGCTAAAGTTCTTCAAGTTAAGCCCATTCATGCTTGTTTGGAGGATTTGAACTTGTCTCCAGTCCTCTCTTTTGTTGTTAAGTCTGAAAGGTCATTTTCAATGAGAAGATTTTTCTTTTAACTTTGGGTTTAAGTTTAAGGGGGACAGGGTGAATAAGGTAATACCTTTTATTGGACCAGCTTCTGTTGATGAAAGAGACAAACTTTTGAGTTTCACAGAGCTTTTCTTCAGGTTTGGGTTCCACCCCAGCCAGGATCTGGGCACACCACTGGTTACTTACTGACTATGGAAACTTTGAGTAGAGCTGCACACGATGGCAGAATTCATGTCTGATATCTTACCAGGGAGCACACATTTCTTATTCCAGTGTTTGTTCATTAAGTTGGTCAGTCCTTAAGCACAGCTCCTACAGATTTCATTGGGAGTTCAGTTCTTTTATATATTTCACTCTGAGGCTTTATTGAGGTTTCTGCTTTATTTTTCTATATTATATGGAAGACCACATAATATTTCAGACAGGGGTTCTCAAACTGTGGGTCAGGACCCCCAAGTGGTTCGCAACCCCATTTTAATAGGGCTGCCAAGGCTGGTGTTAGTCTTGCTGGGGCCAGGGGCTGAAGCCTGAGCCCCACTGCCCAGGGTGAAGGTTACATGTCCCCCGCCCAGGGCAGAAGCACTTGGGCTTCCGCTTTGCCTTCCCTCAGAAGGGGGTCATGGCGCAATGAAGTTTGAGAACCACTGATTTATTCCATACTGGCTATTCAATTTTGGGCCAAAATGTAGCCTTTTTGTTTGAAAAGAGGCCAGGGAGAGCAGATTAAGATGTTATTTTTTAAAATTAAAAACTGTTTCCTTCCATTTTTTAATATTTATGGTTGGTTTCCTTGCATTGTTAGAATCTTAAGTAAAAGAGCACTGTGCTAGTAAATGAGAAGCAGAATGTGCAACAGACTCAAAGCAAAAATGAAATCGACAGTCTGCTTTTACTGTACTCGCTGAGTGAAATGCAGAACAATGAAGTAAGCCTAAATGGTGAAAAGTAAATTAGATTTTTAAATTAAGTAATGTTTGACGATGTTAGAAAGTTATCACATTTATTTCATTGATAATACTCTGAGGTGTTTTAGGAACAGTTAAGGAAAGATAAATCATACCAAAATAATTTGTGACACTTAAGCTTCACAATATAACGGATTTTTTTTTTTATTTGCTGTGCAGAGGAAAAGCCCTTTGCACAGAAACAAGCATTTACTCCATGTGCTGTGCAGAAAAAGATTGCCTAAATGCAAAATGAATATCTGGCTTTGGTAGTGGGGAGATCTTTCCATTCATGAGGGGGGTATGAATGCTCCTCTGGATGGTGGTGGTGTAGGTGTTTACACTAGTCACCAGCCCCAGATTTGGTGTTGGTAGCAAGGGACTGAGCTTACGTACATACATTTTTATTTACATTTCAAGGGTTCTTTGGGGTTCAGTTAACATTTTTTTAACCAAATGTTAGAAAGTAATAAACATACAACATTTCCTAAGTGCTGGAAGAGCAATATCTCAGATTTAGAAGCTAGAACCCAAGTAAGTAGAATTTCAAGTAAAACCTATGGCTACACGGCTGGTTTAAACAGTGTGAGCTTCATGGGAGCCTGGGTGGGGAGGAAGAAGGTAAGGTATGTCTGTTCCAAACAATCTGCCTAACTGGTTTGTAAACCTGGTGGGCGGAGGGGTGTCACCAATTTGATGTCTTTGCAAAGGAACCAAAAATGCTGCTACTGGCCCTGGGACCTTTTTTTCTTTGGGGCGGGGGGGAAGTATACAGAGATCAACCATTGTTTGGGGCTGATAAGGAATTCAAGCTTGGAGATGGAAAAGCTATGGCTGATTGTCTCCCGGCTGTTCTGGGAGACTTGATCAGATGGAGTTGATAGCACTCTTGATCTGTGTGTGTCATTTTTGTTTTGGGGGAGATAACTCACTTGTGTATCCCTCATGAGAAATAAATGCAAAAGGACTGTGGTGAAATAACTCCAAAACAACAAAATGGCAGCTCCACTCCTATTTTGTATGACCTTTGTGAAGGGTAACCGGCTTCAAAGCCTGATTCTCCCACTCTTCGCAGGAAGGGCCTGAGCGTGAACTCGGCAGCCTCGTGAAACCTGTGACATAGTCACTGTTGCTCTTGCTAGCTCAGGGGTCAGGTTGTGCTGGTATGTGGCAGCATACTGAACCAAAAGTTTTCTGGGGAATCCATCAGCATCTACTAATTTACTATTGTAGTTTTTAAAGTTAAGTGTCTGGCCCTTGTGGTTGCAGAGATGACTTTCCAAATGAAGACTAGGACTAAATCTTCATCTAGATAGAAACAATAGATGTGAGAGACATATCAGCTTTCCTCATTTTGCTCAATGGGGTGCTGATGCTGAAATCTGAAGATAAAATGTTGACATTTAAGTTAACTATTTCATTGCTGATCATTTTGGCAGTAGCATCCAGATATTGTGTGTGGAGCTTTCCCTTTTCTCCCACTCTGACTTCTGGGGCTATTACATCTGGCAGTCAAAGGAGGAGAAAATAGCTCTTCATGTCCCCCACATAGAATAAAGTCCATAGTGTATTTTTCTAAATAATTTTAGATTGTTTCTGCTATTTATTTTTTTCTGTTTGTGTTTCCATCAGTATTAATTGTTATACTGTACAAACAATTGGCATGACCACAGTTTTGAAGAGCAGCAAAGATATTTCGAATGTGAATGTATCCATGTGGAAATGTGGGGGGAGAAGTAAAAGAAGTAAAACTCTAATGTTCACAGTTGAAGTCCTGTTAGTTGTGCCTGCCTTTCAATCTTAGGGGAAGTACATTCCCAACAGTAAACCCGGGTGAAACTTTGTCTGCTTTCTAAGCTGTCCTAGCTACCTGGATAATGGTAAAACACATTGCAGAATTCAGTATCATTGATGAGATGTAAAGATATCAGCATCTATCGGTAGTAAATATGGACCCATTCAGTATGTGTTAAGGGTATAATTATATACATCATAATAGAGTAATCCTGTTCAGCACAGAAGGATGGCTGTATAAAAGGAGAACAAGTCACAAGAAGGCATAATTTGTCATGTTATCACATAAAGTTAAACTTACATGCAATTCTCTTTGGTTCTGCCATATCTTTAAATGATTTTGCAATGGAAGAAACCATGTTTAACACAAAACAAACAAACCTGAGGATTTAACCGGCAAGCTAGAAAATGATGATTAAAAACGAATAGCGACCAAAGAACTTCCTGATTGTTTACAATTAGCCGGTGTGCTTTATAGAACTGATCCAGAATTATTTTTCTTAGAAAGTACTGTATGTACGCTAATGGGTTTTTAAAAATAGCTCTAGCTGATTTCTCTTACATCTCAACTTTTAATTAGAGAATGTATTTGATAATTATGGTCCACCTGTTTAGGCTTTGCTCTGTTTATAAATGCTGCCTTAATACAGCACTGATCTTTCTCCGAGGTCTTGCATGGTAGTTTTCCTTTGGGTTTAAAGGAAATGATGATCAGCCTTATGCTTGTTCTGTTTCCAGGTGCCAGTAAAAGAGACTCTTTGGAAATGATAGCTCAACAAACAGACGTTTAATGTTCTACAGTGACCTACTACAGTTAGTCATCGATTGACTTTAAAATGTTGAGTGCTTAAAACCAGACCAAAATGCTAGCGAGTTTCTCGGGTTTCCTCAGTGGTTTGGTTTTGGGTTTTATTTTTCTTTGATGGGGAAAGAGGGCTACAGTGGAGGATCTAAACAGATATATTTGTTGTTTGTAACCTATTTTTTGTCTGTTTATTTTTTCCCCAATACCTGTTTGTTGCTGATGTAACATGAAATCAAATAGAACATTTTTTAATCTCTTGAAAGAAGGAATATCGTGCTGAAAGTCAGTGTATATTATGTAGTATAAAGAGCATGACTTTGAGTCAGGTTTGGTGCCCCATTATCAAAAAGTGACAGTTACAAAATATTACAATTGCTTATTTACAGAATTGATGCAAGTTTGTGAAATTCCAAAACTGTGCAAAAGCATCTGTAGTCTTGTTGAAAGAATAAATTTATTTTTAAAAGAACACATAAGTACTTCTTTAGAATTAGAAAAAATAATGATGTGAGCAATTCAGTACTCTGATGTGATTTTAAATTTGGTATAAGCTGGTGATTTGGGGGTTGTGAAAGTTCATTTTCAGATGTGTTTTGTTTTAGTACACTACTTTGACACGGGGGGGAAAAGGCAAAATAAACAAAAACTATATTTTGCACTCTTGTTTTCTCTCTGCTGATTATGCAGCAACAGTAGTTAATTAACAGTATTATTCTCAGAGCTGTGCTGACATTATTGCCAGTATACTAGAAAGGAGCAAAAAAGCCGTATAAATTGTGGGTTCAGTTAAAAGGGTGAAAAAAATTGATATTTGCCAAATTAAAAGGGAGAAAATAGAGATTAGACCATAGGACTAACAGGATTCTTGGGTTCTATTCCTGGCTTTTTCCCAGACTCTCTTTGGGAACTTGAACAAGTCACTTAAGCCTGTTCTACACTTAAGTTTTACCAGCATCACTATGTAAATTAGGGGAATGATATTTTTTTTTTTTTTTTTAACCAACATAGCTATGCTGATGGAAGCCCATGTGTAGACTTAGGGTATGCCTACACTGGAAACGTCAAAGCGCTGCCGCAGGAACACTCCCGCAGCAGCACTTTGAAGTGCGAGTGTGGTCACGCGCGAGCACTGGGAGAGAGCTCTCCCAGCGCTCCTGGTAATCCACCTCCACGAGGGGATTAGCTCCGAGTGCTGGGAGCACAGCTCTCAGTGCTCGGAGCCTGTCCACACTAGTGCTTTAAAGCGCTCAGACTTGCTGCGCTCAGGGGGGTGATTTTTCACCCCCTGAGCCAGCAAATTAGAGCGCTATAAAATAGAAGTATAGACAAGCTTTCAGTTATACTGGCATAAACTCTATTGGCATGAGTGCTTTTAACTGCATCCACACAAGGGGTTTGTTGTTATAGCTAAACTGATGACTAAACCAGGAAAACACTCTGTGCTGATAAAGCCTTAAAGGGGCCTGTTGTTTGTAAAGCCTGATTCAATTGATGGGATTTTAGGGTGGGATTTTCAAAGGCGCCTAAGGGGATTAGACCACCAATTCCCATTAACCCTCTTATGCCCCACTGAACATCTCTTAGTACTTATGTATCTGATTTGATGGTTCCATCAGGTACTTAGGGCTTGTCTACACTGGCGATTTACAGCGCGGCAACTTTCCCACTCAGGGGTGTGAAAACACACACACACACCGAGTGCAGCAAGTTGCCGCGCTGTGAAGCGCCAGTGTAAACAGTGCACCAGCTCTGGGAGCTACGCCTCTCATTGAGGTGGGGGTTTTTTAGAGCGCTCTCCCAGCGCTGCGCTGCGACCACACAAGCCACGTTAAAGCGCTGCCATGGCAGTGCTTTAGCATTGCCAGAGTAGACTAGCCCTTAGGCTTGTGTGATTTTCTGACCTTCTGCGTCCCAGTTGAGTTGTTTATAAGATGTAGAACTCTTGTTTGTGGCGTGTTTGAGAACATGGGATGAAAGGCCCTAGGTAACTGAAAAGTGATATTATTATGACATGCTCCAAGACCCCTCTTCATTTCTTCCATAATACAGTTATCCTAATGGTAGCAAAAAGCACCCTCTGGATATACACAGACAGAAATAAATTCAAGTTTGTGGCCCTTCACAGGTTCTCAAAGACCTTGTTGAGAGTAAGTGTACTTTGCTGGTTGGTCAGGAAAGGCCTAAATCTTGGTACAAGGAGAGTCAATGCCATACTTTTCCAATTTGCTCTGTAGTGAGGAAGCTCAAGGCTAGTGAATTTGAAAGAGAGAGTGCCAAAACCTTTGGAGTAATTTGATTGGTGGTGCCTCTTTATTCATATGAGATCAGCAAATGACCTTGCAGCTTCAGCGATTTAAAAAACAACAACATATTTTTCAAGTTAGTAATGTTCTGAATGCTCCTCTTACACAGGTCATCTGGGTTTGGAGCATTATTCTATAGCTGCTGGATTTTGCAATATTATATGCAGGTAACCTTTAAAACATGGGTTTATGTAGAGGTGAAATAGTATTTCTGTCAGCGTCTTGTATAACATTGCCAAAGGGTGAGTGAGAAGTTCAGCAGCAATAAATCCTGCCAATGTAGAGTGAGACTTCATGCCGTGCTAGGGAGCTCCAGTCCATCAGATAATTTCCATTGCCTGTGAAGTCTTCTTTTAGTCTTTTAAATGACTCGACATCTCTTCTCTCTCCGACCTGTCCTGTTTTCCCACCATCGTATGCTGACTCAACAGTAAGGCTATGTGTCGTTACACGCCACAGTGAAACGCCCACTGTGTCTACATTGTGGTGTGTAGCTGTGTGTGTGTCAGTGAAAGGCTCTGGCAGAGGGGAGACAGCAGGGAAAGGCTTCAGCCTCTCACCAGTTGGAGCCTTTCCATTCTGCCAGAGTTTCTCTGCAGCAGAGAGAGAGCTCCAGCAGCAGGGAGCTGGCAGAGCCTTTCCCCACTGCCTCCCACCTGCCAGCGCCTTTCTCTGCTGCTGAAGTCTTCCTGCGATGGAGAAAGGCTCCTGTAGCAGGACACTACGCTGCTAAAAATAGCAGTGTTGATTGAGAGGCACAGCTTGGGCAAAAAGAGAGCTGTGTAGCCCACAACCTTTACACTCCTAAGCTGTGCCTCACTGTCTGCACTGCTGGTGGGCTACACAAGTATGTACGCTACATACTGCCGAAAGACGCATACGGTGTAGATGCACCTTAACTTTCAGGCCAGCCAGGTTTCCCACTTCATCAGCAGGACCTTAAAGGGCGAGAACTTGCTGTCTGTCCACATTTCCCACAGCTGGCAGGGTGACTGTAGGAGTGAGAAACTCACTGCCTGGCCCAGATATCTTTCTCTGGTAGCAGAAGGGGAGGAAGCTAATAGCCAGGCTTCTCCTCTCTAGCCTCCCCCGCCCCCCCCCTTATGCTCTGACCCTGTATGCTGTGACAGCATAGAACGCACTCCTCCACTCCCCTTATACAGATGGTCTAGTTAATGAGTAAATTTCTGAAGGAAGTAGAGATGTGAATCAGGGTGATTAACATAACATCCACAGCTATATTTTAAAAATCAGATCAAAAAGTAAATGCAGGAGCTGGATGTAGGATGATTTACGGGTCTTTAAAAAAAACAAACAAAAAAATGTTTTCTATCGAGACTTTTATATGGTCCCCCCCCCCCAAAGTGTTGGGGCTGGGGGGTGTTTCAAGATAGGATAGATTAAAAAAATAAATTTTAATCATCCACTAAGTGCTTTCAGAGATTAAGGGTGTACAGATTATTGTCGTTTTACCATCCATGTTCTCTAAAATCAAGTTTCTTCACCTCCTGTCCACGGTGAAAGGCTCTTTTTCCTGTCTGCACAGTTATGCCTTTCACTTATTAAGCTTCTCTTGATGGTTTTATTTGATTCCCTCCTCCCTATCCATTCTGTTGATATATTCTTATTTACAATCCCATCACTCAGCAAGATGAAGGGAAGTTTGAAACCCTTTCCTGTAAAGCTTTTCACAGGGACAGAGTAATCCTGCCTGCAGACTCTGGTTTCTTTCCTGTTGAAATTTCAGACACTCATTTAAGAGAGGAAATGGTTTTTCCTCAACGTGTGTTAGAACCTGTTCTTCTGATGAGGATAAATTGAGGTACAAGCTAGATGTTAGGAAGGAACTTGAAATATTGGGCCCAATCCTCAGTCAGAATTTCACAGTGAAAGTCCACGTGATGTGCAAAGGTGGCTTTCACACTAATTTACACTCCCCTGATTCTCATGCTGCTCTGTGCAGGCTGTTTCTTCTGCAGCCTCTTCCCACTGAAGCCTGCTCTCTCTTATGCTGGGTTGAAATGGACAGAGAGCCAAAAATGCAGTTTAGGATGAGTGTGCCATTTGGGATGTCATAGAAGATTAGGGTTAGAAGAGACCTCAGGAGATCTAGTCAAACCCCCTGCTCAAACCAGGACCAACACCAACTAAATCATCCCAGCCAGGGCTTTGTCAAGCTGGGCCTTAAAAACCTCTAAGGATGGAGATTCCACCACCTCCCTAGGTAACCCATATTCCAGTGCTTCACCACCCTCCTAGTGAAATAGTGTTTCCTAATATCCAACCTAGACCTCCCCCACTGCAACTTGAGACCATTGCTTCTTGTTCTGTCATCTGCTACTACTGAGAACAGCCGAGCTCCATCCTCTTTGGAACCCCCCTTCAGGTAGTTGAAGGCTACTATCAAATCCCCCCTCACTCTTCTCTTCTGCATACTAAACAAGTCCAGTTCTTTCAGCCTCTCCTCGTAAGTCATGTGCCCCAACCCCCGATCATTTTCGTTGACCTTCGCTGGACTCTCTCCAATTTGTCCACATCCTTTCTGTAGTGGGGGGCCCAAAACTGGACCCAATACTCCAGATGTGGCCTCTCCACTGCCTAATAGAGGGGAATAATCACATCCACTAAACAGAGGAGACCTCCTCTTACTCATTCAGGAGTAAGGGGCCTTTTCTCCAGAGAGAAAAAGGCCTCTCTTTCTGAAGCTGTCCTAGATCTGGTGGAGCACTTACAGTATTTGATGGAATGTAAACATATCTTGAGGTAACAAAATCTGAAGAGTTTAGGATGGAATTTGCCTGGCGACCTACCAAGGAAAGCATGCACTAGGAGCTCTTGCTCAAGAATATTCTAGGCTTCTCTGGTTCTCAAATGGGACTGAGGCCCTGGTATTTACCACGTGAAGTGTGTGATCTAGGTCACATTGAGGGGCATCTCCTTGAAGAAAGCGAATCTTTTTAAATGAAGTTCGGAGCCAAAAATCTCCAGACCAGGGAGGCGAGCAGCAGGAAATGGCAAGCCTTGCCTGTCTTAATGATTTTCTATACATCAACAGCCTCTATAACAGCAACAAAAAGGAAGTGGATTACCAAGAGAACAAGGTCTAATATTTTCCTCATCTCTCTCAGCTGTTAGTTTACTTTCCTTTCAAGATCTTGGATCCATAGAAGTGACACCTAGTAGAAGGAAGAAATAATTGAAGGCAAAGCTAAGGCCCTTCAGTGCGGCCTTGTATTGCATCCTCAAAGTAAAATCTAAGTAGTTTAGGTTGATCTCGATGGAGCAGCTCTAGTAATAGCTTGGTTAGTCCTGAAGGATGCAAGCTGCTTTCCCACCTTTTCAAAGACAAGGCTGTGTGGCTTGTTAGCAAAGCTTCCTTCACAATCATGATGGTTAGAAACATAATTTTGTTTTAAAATGAGCAGTTTGGATTCTGGAACACAATTCTCAGCAAATTCTACAGCTGCAAAACAGCAGGAGCCCCAAATATAAATGAGTTCCACTGTAACTTATGACTGTCCAAAGCAACAATCATATCAAAATAGCTACGCTGAAAAACTGGAAGGCAGTGGCTTGTGGCTGGATAGGTTAAACATATCTCATTCCATTCCTGGAATGCATTTATATTCTTTCTGGCAGTTTTCCTGAAGTTTTATAGGGATTCCCCAATGCAACAACAAGCAATCTTTCTTTTAATAGTATCACTGGATGCGTTGTAACTTGTGCCTAGACATACTCTGATCTGTTCAGATAAAACTTAATTGTACTTCTGACATTGCTCAATAAGGGATCTTTAAAACTCACCTAACAAACTAGAAGGGCTCTATTTTTAACATTGTTCCAAAGATGTGCAGTGGAACCTAAAAATATTACAGTGCATCAGTGAAAATACACTTTTTAAAATGTTTCATGGGAGAGCCAATAACAGCTGTTGGCCTACCAAGTAAAGAAAATTTATATTTTAAAAAACCTTTAATATTAAGAAGAGATGTTAGTCTGTTTTTAAAATTTCCATAAGCATAGGGCTGGCTTAACGAGAGAAATCTGTAATTATCCTACAGCACTTTTCACAGAGAAAAACTTTCAATGTTGGTGCCCCAGCAAAATTCCAATGAACATACTTATTCTCTTGCCCCTCAGTTCTTCCCTGAAATTGAAACTGCATAGGTTATCTTTTACCTTCTGTCCTATAGTGTCAAGCAGTATGATTGTGCACTATTCAACAGCGTGCTTTAGTAGCTAACATGGAAATTTCAGTTTGTGAAGTGGTTTGGGACCTTTTGGATTAAAGGCATCATATAAATGTAAAATGCAATGAAAATATTAACCAATAATTTCCACTGACATTGCTGGGGACTACTGACGATTCAACACTTCGAAAATAAGGCCACTTATTTAGGATCCTAAATTCAAGCTTTTTTTTTAAATATGGACCTATGTACTGAAAGTGCAAGTGTGAAAGTTTCCAAAGTGGGTGCCTCTTCCTTCTGCCCGAGAAGCTCACATTACCCTGACAGAATAATCTTTAAAAACACCATCAGCCCTTAATATATTTAGCTATTAAAGCCCTTGACAAAACCTCAGAACCCCTTTGCATCCTCAAATACAACGAAAGAAGAGATTGCTTTTATGGAAAGGTTGGGACTGTTCAAGATAAGAAGCCTCCTTCCCGAGCATATCTACTTTTACCCACTAATCTGCCCACAAAAACCAGCCCAGCATAAGGGTCATCCTCCAGTGCTGCAGAGCTCATGTGGGGGCTCATGCCTCACATGATCCCTGTTGCAGATTTAATAGATGAAGAGGGGTGCCAGTAAGGAGAATGGGAAGTTGATGTGATTGCAGAGCCATTGGCCGTTATCTTTGAAAACTTGTGGCGATCGGGGGAATCCCGGACGATTGGAAAAAGGCAAATATAGTGCCCATCTTTAAAAAAGGGAAGAAGGAGAACCTGGGGAACTACAGACCGGTCAGCCTCACCCCTGGAAAAATCATGGAGCAGGTCCTCAAGGAAACCATTTTGATGCACTTGGAGGAGAGGAAGGTGATCAGGAACAGTCAACTTGGATTCACCAAGGGCAAGTCATGCCTGACCAACCTGATTGCCTTCTATGATGAGATAACTGCCTCTGGATATGGGGAAAGCAGTGGATGTGATATATCTTGACTTTAGCAAAGCTTTTGATATGGTATCCCACAGTATTCTTGCCAGCAAGTTAAAAAAGTATGGATTAGATGAATGGACTATAAGGTGGATAGAAAGCTGGCTAGATTGTCGGTCTCAATGGGTAGTGATCAATGGCTCGATGTCTAGTTGGCAGCTGGTATCAAGCGGAGTGCCCCAGGGGGTCGGTCCTGGGGCCAGTTTTGTTCAACATCTTTACTAATGATCTGGATGATGGGATGGACTGCACCCTCAGCAAGTTCACAGATGACACTAAGATGTGGGGAGAGGTATATACGCTGGAGGGCAGGGATAGGGTCTAGACAAATTGGAGGATTGGGCCAAAAGAAACCTGATGAGGTTCAACAAGGACAAGTGCAGAGTCCTGCACTTAGGACGGAAGAATCCCATGCACCGCTGCAGGCTAGGGACCGACTGGCTAAGCACCAGTTCTGCAGAAAAAGACCTAGGGATTACAGTGAATGAGAAGCTGGATATGAGTCAGTAATGTGCCTTTGTTGCCAAGAAGGCTAACGGCATATTGGGCTGCATTAGTAGGAGTATTGCCAGCAGATCGAGTGAAGTGATTATTCCCCTCTATTCGGCACTGATGAGGCCACATCTGGAGTATTGGGTCCAGTTTTGGGCCCCCCACTACAGAAAGGATGTGGACAAATTGGAAAGAGTCCAGCGGAGGTCAACGAAAATGATCAGGGGGCTGGGGCACATGATTTATGAGGAGAGGCTGAGGGAACTGGACTTGTTTAGTCTGCAGAAGAGGGTTGAGGGGGGGTTGATAGCAGCCTTCAACTACCTGAAGGGGTGGTTCCAAAGAGGATGGAGCTCAGCTGTTCTCAGTGGTGGCAGATGACAGAACAAGGAGCAATGGTCTCAAGTTGCAGTGGGGAAGGTCTAGGTTGGATATTAGGAAACACTATTTCACTAGAGGGTGGTGAAGCACTGGAATGGATTACCTAGGGAGGTGGTGGAATCTCCATCCTTAGAGGTTTTTAAGGCCCGGCTTGACAAAACTCTGGCTGGGATGATTTAGTTGGTGTTGGTCCTGGTTTGAGCAGGGGGTTGCACTAGATGACCTCCTGAGGTCTCTTCCAACCCTAATCTTCTATGATGCTGTCTATCATAAACCAAGACTACTGTACATAATCTGGTCCTTCCTGTCCTCTGAAAAGGTAATACCTTCTCTCAACTTGGAGCACTTGCTTACCCACTTAAGGCGGAAAGAGGAATTTACCATCTCTGTTTCAAGGTTTCCGAAAAGATCACAAAAGTGGGGGGAAAGCACAATATCAGGGCTTAACTTCAAGTGCTTAAATCAGCTCATCCAATTCAAGAAATTCAAGATGGAGGCCCTCCAATCAACCTGAGTAGTCATAGAGCTGGTGGAATATCTTACGTTGGTAGACCTGGAAGACTCATACCCTTCACATATGGATCGTGAAAGTTCAGAAGTATCTGGGATTTGCCATAGTTTTCCATCTCTGTTTTGTTTCCTGTGAAAATCTCAATCATGCTGCCTCATTTCTCATAATCTGATCTGTGAAAAACTGAGGGGTGGGGGGGCATGGTTAGTTCACAAGAGTGGGAATATTGGACTCCTGAGTTCTAATCTAGCCCGTGACACTGATCTTCTGCACCCTGGGACAACTCTTAATCTCTACCATTATTTGCCCATCTGTAAATTGTACATAATAAAGGGTGTTGGGCGGATTATTTAATTGATGCTTGAAGAGTGCTTTGCCAGTAAGATTGGTGCACATTGAGACAGTGTAAAGCTTGCTTGTTCAATTAGGCCATTTAAAAACTTTATTTTTTCACTACTGTAAAATGACTTGCATTAGTTTTTAGGGTACACAGTGATTTTTATTGGGTCAATGATGAGGTTGACCCAGATGTGATTCTGAGCTGTTTTTTAATATACAATTGTAGGATTTCATGACAGTAGATACAATATATATGAATATAAATAAAACATGCTATATAAGTACTAAGTATTATTAATTTTCCAGGATATTCATAGGTACATAGTTCCCGAGGCATATTATCATCCTTATTATTCTGATCTGTATCTTTTCTAGTATCCTTCCTGTACTGAAGATGTGGCCTTGCTAGCCATTTGCACACTGCATGACAATCTCTTCTGATTTCTGTTGTGTCCCTCTTTTCTGATGTATTTTGGTATCCTGCTGCTGGACATTGTTTCTTTCCCTCCAGTATTTTCCATTGGAATCTTTTCTTTATCACTGTGTTACATCTTGTAAACAACAGGACATTAGTCCCCATTTTCAGTCTTCAGCTCTGTCCTCATTACTAAGATTTCTTGGTTTAGGTATTGTATAGTTCTAATTTATCACTTTAGGTCAGCTGACATTTCCATTCTTGTTCTGAGCCCAAAGATGAATTTTTGGGGAAAGTGTAGGCCAAATCTCTTAAGCTGTTCTTGAATTTGGTAAATTTGGGGCGGAGGGACTTTTCACACTTCAAGAAAATGATTTTTGCTCAGACATGAACAGATTAAAAATGACTGAACTTTGCATGTGAATCTTTCCGGTAGTCTAGATTTCTTTGATAACTAGTTCATTTAGTTATTTACAAGCAGATACATTAAAACAATTCAGTGATAAACCTGTGAACACTTTTTCATTTTGTGCACTGAAGGTACTTTGCCAACAGTAGAAGCAGCAGTGCTTGCTACAGTATATTAACATCTATATAGAAAGTTTTTGGTTTTCTCTACTGGCAGAGTTCATTCTGCTTATAAATCCCAGAAGGGCAAACTGTGGCATTTACAATGTCTGCTGGTGAATCCAAGCTTCAATAGCTCTAGATTTAAAAACAAAACAACAACAAAAAAACACCATGCAAATGAAAGTATAAAAATGTATATTACTTGTAATACTAAGGTTAAAAGGTTAGGAAGTGGAAGAATTTATAGGTCTCATTGCAATATTAAACTTGGCTAGTTATATCAGTTACATCTTGTTTTCCTGTGTTTCCTTTTGAATGCATGCTTTAATAAAACATATTCAATGCATATCAGACATATAGGACAAGCAATATGACTGAGGCCTGCTCTACACGACACAGGTTGACGCAAGGTGGGTCAGGTAGGCAGGAAGCTGCCCCTCTGCTTTAAAGCCCTGCCAATTTTTGAAATTCCTTTTCCTGGTTGCCTGGCTTGACGAGCGCATATGATAGCTCTCCATTGTTAAGTGTAGCTTCCCTGCTGACCATGCCAGCTATGCACTCCAGACACACTCCTGCCTGGAGTAGACAGGAGATATCGGCTCTCCTGGGTTTGTGGGGAAAAGAGGCTGTGAGGTACATCTCTGATCCCACATTTCTATGGCCGGACATCTATGAGCAGATTGCTCAGGGGATACAGGAGAAGGGCTACAGCAGGGACTAGCCGCAGTGCCGCGTGAAAGCCAAGGAACTGCATCAGGCATACTAGAAGGCCAGGGAGGCCAACAATTGATATGATGCAGAGCCGCAGGCCTGCCACTTTTACAAAGAGCTACGTGCCATCTTGGGCGGAGACCTCACCCTCTCCTCTGAGAGAGCACTGTGGATACTTCTGAGGAGCCTGAGTCACAGGCCTCTGCCATGAACAATGGGGAGGAAGAGGTAGGGGAGGAGGAGTATGGGGGACAGGCAACTGGGGGATCCAGCTCTGCAGCAAGCCAGGACCTGTTTTTGACTCCGCTGCAGTTCAGCCAGTCCCGACAATTGATCACGGGTGAGCCATATGCATGGAAAAGGAACTTCTGGTAAGTGTGTTGTTTACTTTGAAATTACAGGGAATGCACACCCAAAGTAGCAGGACACATCTTTTGATTTGCTCATTTTTAATTGTGCTAGAAGAGATAGTGAAACAAACGAGAGGTAGAGTTGCTATCTGCTTTTCATTCCCCCCCTAGTGTTAAGTAGTGGGGTCTACATGGAGCAGTTTGTTTATGTACACCAAGATGTCCCATGAATCTTCCGTAGAGATCCTGATGAAACTTCCATGGAGGTAGTCTGCAATCCTCTGCCGAAGGTTTCTGGGGAGGGCTGCCTTATTTCTTCTGCCACAGTAGGACCCTTTCCCATGCCACTTAGCGATTACTTCAGCAGGCACCACTGCAGCACACTGGCTAGCAGCATACGGGTCCGGGCGACATCGGGATGCCAGCAGCAGCTGTGTGTTCTCTGCCACTGTTACCCTCAGGAGTGAGATATCAGCTAAAATCACTACTGCCTGTGTGGAAAATGGTGTCCTAATCTGTTCCATTGGCATATACACCTACAGTCATGCCAGTGAACTGTTCTCTCATTTCCCCAACCCGCCCTACCACCCTGCCCCCGAGGGCTATACTCACCATGGCTGGTGCTATGACCAGCACTGTGCATTATCAGTCCCAAGCAGAAGAGAGACTGTAGTGCTTACAACTTCTGGAGAGCACGGGGAGTGAGTTCAGTCTCTTAAGTTTTGATTTCCATCGTGAATACACTGGCAGTGGTAGCTCTGTGTGCTGCAGCTGCTGCATTGCAGCCTTCAGAATCTTCCCCCTCCACACCCATGGAATGCCTGAGCCAGATAAGGAGAAGAAAGAAGGCGGCTCGGGATGACATGTTCCAGGAGATCCTGCAAGCCATTGGAGCTTGGAGAATCACTCCAGCAGACAACATGGACAAGGTTAGAGTAGAGAGAAGAAAAGAAAAGGAGAGGGGCGTGCATCAGGAGATGCTTGTGCTTCTCAGACAGCAAACAGATGCTGCAGACTCTGGTGGACCTGTAGGTTCAACACTCCTGTGCTCGCCCCCCTCTGCAGAATATAAAAAGCTCGATATCAGGATCTCCCTATACCTCCCCCCCCCCCCACCCCCCCGACAACATTCAACATGGCATCAGGGTCAGTGCGCTACCCTTATCACTCCTCCGAGGGGATATTACTGAAAATAACAGCTTCACATACTCTGATCTGTGAAAGACACGGTTGGTGTATGTGTACCTGAAATGGAAATGACTGTTCTTTATTAAGTTTTATCAAGTTCTAATTTTTTTTATTTGCCTGGTTCATGTTATGGAATAAAATTCTATTTTTTTGGAACATAATTTATCTTTATTAGTTCACAACGTATGCTGGCTGGTGATGAACTGGTCTGACAGCAATCAATTTCCTGTTACTGCACTGTGTCACAGAACGCATAACACCATTCGCAAACAATATTAATAGGTGCATTGATGATGTTGGATTCCTACATACACAGCAATCACTACAAGATTCATTCCAGGCCACAAAAGAGAGAGGCCATGTAGAGCCTATTACAGCAACACACACTGCTCTGGCTCACTATTAAAATGGTCTTTCAAGCCTCCCTGAGCCATATAGCTCTATGTTGAGCTCTTCTAATAGCCCTTCTGTCTGGATGTTCAAATTCAGCTGACAGTTGCTCTACCTCTGCAGCTGGGGGAAACTTTTCCCCCTTTGCTTCACAGATACCATGCAGGACCATTGAACCAGGTTGCCTCAGTCAGCCGGATCCAGCCTTCGCATGCAATGGGTAGACAGGCCCTAACTCACCGAGAGTCTCATACTCATCGGCTACCCTCACCTGGTTTAGCCCGCCAGTCGAGATAGTCTCTGGGGTGTGGCCGCTGTCACATGCTGACAGCTGCTTGGAGCCACAGGTGAGAGCTGGGTGTCAAGTGGGGACCAAAGTGGATGAGCTACTCCTAGGAGTACGACTGCTCCCCCATCAGAGGTACTACCCCTCCCTGACAACCCCATACACCCCAGGCGGTGACAGCAAGCGTTGTGGAATGCTTAAGAGCACGACAAGACACGTAGGCGTCCTGGTCATCCACTGCGCCCTGCCCTATCTCCAGCTGTCTCGACTTCTGTCCTGCCACTGGATACAGATAGGAACTGGGAAGAGAGAGTGAGGCTAACGTCGCACAACTCTCCCTCACTTTAATCCAATTCATGCGCAAGTCTCGACATCATATATCATATTACATCATAGCAAGTCCTGTGGCGATGGGTGAGCGACGAAGCAGCAGGTGTGGATACACTGGGAGCTGTAGCCGCGGACCTGCACATAGGCGGCTCAGGCATAATGGTTGTTCCTCACTGACCGAAGCAGCAGTGGAGCTCGGCATCTTCTTGAGCGACTGAGCAGCCCTATTCAGGATTGCACTGCTCACCTCCGTAGAACGAGGAGGGGGCTAGAAAAGGTGCCCTAAACATTGCCTGCTTCACCTTACCCTGGCCAGCACACCACGGCTGGCGGGGATCCCACAAAAGCGGTCGAACAAAAACAAAACTTAGAGTGACACCGATCACTATTGGCCCATGGAATGTGCGCACGTTACTGGACAACATCACGGCAGACAGACTGGAGAGAAGAACAGCACTTGTCGCTCGAGAGCTCGCACACTACAACATTGACATTGGAGCCCTTAGCAAAAGTCGCCTTGCTAATGAAGGACAGCTGTCCGAGTCAGGCGGTGGCTCTACATTCTTCTGGAGTGGCCGCAGCAGTGATGAGTGTCGCGAATCTGGAGTTGGCTTCGCCATCAAGAATCATCTTGTTCGGAAACTTGCCAGTTCCCCCAAGGGTATGAATGACCGGCTCATGACAATGCAGCTTCCGCTTCAAAAAGGAAAACAAGCTACTTTGATCAACGCATATGCTCCTACAATGACCAACCCAGAGGATGTGAAGGATAAATTCTATGAAGAACTAGATACTCTATCATCAGTGCACCGCACAGACAAGCTGATTCTGCTTGGCGATTTTACCGCAAGAGTCGGATGCGATGCCGCAGCCTGGGAAGGAGTCATGGGGAAAAATGGAGTGGGAAAGTGTAACAGCAATGGCCTGTTACTGCTGAAAACTTGTGCAGCACATGACCTTCTGATCAGCAATACCGTCTTCCGCCTTGCTACCCGTAACAGGACTTCGTGGATGCATCCCTGTTCCAAGCACTGGCATTTGATCGATTATGTCATCATCAGGAGAAGGGACAGACAAGATGTCAGGGTTACAAAAGCTATGTGTGGCTCTGACTGTTGGACGGATCATAGGCTCATAGTATCCAAAATGAAGCTCCGTATCATGCCGAAGAGACGACCACAAGACTGTAAGGCTCTCAAAAGGATCAACGTGTCGAAGCTGAAGAACAGCCGCATCACTGAAAATGTAGCGGAAGATCTAGAGAATGAGCTTGCTGATCTTCGTATTGAGGATGACGCTGAGAGAGACTGGGAGCGATTCTGCAACACTGTCCATACAGCTGCATCGAAGGTATTGGGGCCCTCCACATGCAGGCGGCAAGACTGGTTTGACGAAAATGATGCAAAAATCCAGGCCTTACTTGCTGAGAAGCACCGCCTGCATCGTGCATATCAAAACGATCCATCCTCAGCGACAAAGAAGACCGCCTTTATCAACGCTCGTAGAACAGTACAGAACCGACTGCGCAAAATGCGGGACTTGTGGCTGAGCGCCAAAGCAGATGAAATACAGGCATATGCGGATAGGAACGACTATAAGCAGTTTTATGAAGCCCTCAACACACTCTATGGTCCACAGTCTTCTGGGAGCTTTCCCCTCCTGAACTCTGATGGTACTGTGCTCCTTACAGAGAAGACGCAGATTCTCCAGAGATGGGCTGAACACTTTGAAGCAATTCTCAATCGCCCCTCAGTCATCAATGATGAGACCATTGACAAGATGCCCCAGGTTGCAGTCAATGACTCCATGGATGTTTCACCAGAAGAGGACGAAGTGAAGAAAGCTATCAAACAGCTGTCAAGTGGCAAAGCCCCAGGGTCAGATGCCATACCAGCAGAGGTGTACAAAGTCGGTGGACCCGTGCTGCTACGGAAACTCACTGAACTGTTTCAGTCCTTCTGGAAGCAGGGAACCATTCCACAAGAATTTAGAGACGCGTCCATCTTGCACCTCTATAAGAGGAAGGGCAATCGCCAGGTATGCGACAATCACCGTGGAATCTCGCTGCTTTCTACAGCCGGGAAAGTTCTTGCACGGGTTCTGTTGAACCGATTGATCACTCACCTGGAGAAGGGCTTACTGCCAGAATCACAGTGTGGCTTCCGCAAGGGACGTGGGACTATTGACATGATCTTCGCTGTGCGTCAGCTACAGGAGAAATGTCAAGAGCAGAATCGCGAACTCTACACAACTTTTGTGGACCTCACGAAAGCATTTGACTCTGTCAGTCGCCAGGGCCTGTGGAGGATCATGTCGAAATTTGGCTGTCCAGACAGATTTATACGAATGGTACGTCAATTTCATCACGGTATGATGGCTCGTGTCCTGGATAACGGTGAAACATCTGAGGCCTTCCCAGTCACCAACAGCGTCAAGCAAGGGTGTGTTTTAGCACCCACTTTGTTCAGCATGATATTCTCTGCCACTCTGACTGATGCCTTTCAACACTGCACTGAAGGAGTAGGCCTGAAGTATAGAACTGACGGGAAACTATTCAATCTGAGGCGACTGCGTGCCATCACCAAGGTGAAGGAAACTGTACTTCGAGACTTTATCCTTTGCCGATGATTGTGCTCTGAATGCTAGTACAGAGCCAGACATGCAAGCCAGTATGGACAAGTTTTCAACTGCATGCAACAACTTCGGTCTCAACATTAACATCAAGAAGACTGAGGTCATGCACCAGCCAGCTCCCCACGCTCCGTACTCAGAACCGTCCATCACTGTAAATGGACAGAGACTTCAGACAGTGGACCACTTCACGTACCTGGGCAGTACCCTTTCCCGAGCAGTGTCAATCGATGATGAAGTAAACTGCAGAATTGCTAAAGCCAGCTCTGCATTTGGCCGATTGCGCTTCAACGTTTGGGAACGTCGAGGGATCAGCCAACCAACGAAGCTGAAGGTCTTCCAACTCTGCTGTATGCCTGCGAGACGTGGACTGTCTATCGGAGTCATGCACAAAGGCTCAATCACTTCCACATTTCCTGTCTGCGAAAGCTTCTAAAAATCAGATGGCAGGACAAAGTGCCTGATACTGATGTCCTTACTAGAGCCAGTCTGCCGTCAGTTCACACATTGCTGATGAGAGCCCAGACCAGGTGGGCCGGACATGTCGTGAGAATGTCAGACGAACGCATTCCTAAACAGCTCTTCTATGGAGAACTCACTCGGGGAAAGCGCTCCCATGGAGGACAAAAGAAGCGGTTCAAGGACATGCTGAAGACCTCTTTGAAGTCCTTCGAGATCAACACCGCCACATGGGAAACCTTCACACTGAACCGTCCAGCATGGCGCAGCCTCATTCACACAGGCAGTAATACCTCTGAGGCAAGGCGTATTGCTGAGGCTGAAAAAAAGCGTGAGCTGCGCAAGTCCAGAGCTGCTCGTACATCATCGACAGTGCCATTACATGTCTGCCCGACGTGTGACAGGACGTTCCATGCCCGAATCGGACTGATCAGTCATCTTCGGACGCACAGAGCCCGGTCATCGAAAGAATGAGTGGTTGAGGTCTTCATCGATAACGATGGACGAACATCATCATCACCACCACCATGCAGGACATAGCAGGCAGCTATAACCATTGAGCTATTTTGCTCACTGAGATCCAATCTTGTAAATAAACAATGCCAGTGTTATTTACTCCTTCTCATAACACAAGAACCAGGGGTCACCAAATGAAATTAATAGCAGATTTAAAACAAACATAAAGTGGTTTTTTTTTTTTTTTTTTTTTT